>NW_026869195.1:85210-247541 GCF_020745735.1 Hemiscyllium ocellatum | reverse complement strand
GGATGGCTAGATATATGATGCTCTGGTCAAGATAAGGAATAGGCATATGTCAGGTAAACAGAGCTGAGATCAAGTGAGTCCCGAGAGGGGTAATCAGGGAAGTAAGTGTGAGTCAATGGGGACCTCCAGCAGAAAAAATATGGACATGAGATGGCTTTAGAAATAGGGTTTAACGAGGCATTGATGCAACTCTACACTTCCTTTAATGGTCAAAATAATAACTAGGGAGAGAATAGGGCACCTTACAGGTCAGTAAAGCTACCTATGTGCGTAACCATAGGAGATGGATAGGGTTACTAAACAAGTATTTCTCCTCATTATTTAATGTAGAGGAGCTTACAACAGTGAGAGAAGGAAGAAATATATAGTGATATCTTGAATATATCTATATTACAAGGAGATATCGGACATTTAAAACATACAAAGGTGAACAAATCCCTGTGACCTGATCAGTTGTATCCCAGAAGTTTTGTGGGAAGCTCGGAAAGAGATTGCTCACATTTTGCTGATATATCTGTATTGTTGATTTACACTGGTGAGGCGTCAAAAGACTGGTGGGCTGCTAACAGAGTGTCATTATTTAAGAAAGTAAGGAAATACAGCTAACTATAGATTGGTGAGCCTGACGTCAATGGTGACTAAATTGTTGGCGTGGGCGCGGTGTGGGGGGTGGTTGATTGAAAGGATGTATATGCATTTGGAAAGACAAGGACTGAAAGAATCTTCTACATTGGAGATCACGTCTCACTGACTGGTGGAAGTTTTTGAGGAATTGAAGAAGATGATTGATGACGACAGGACAGTGATGTTATCTTTATGCAATTCATAAGAAAACCAAAATGTTCTACATGGTAGACTAGTTATCAAGTTAGACTGCCGGAAACCTGGAGAGCTCGTCATTTAGGCCCAATTTTTTCTTGAATATTGGAGATAGGGCTGACAGCGGACATTTGTTCAATGAACTTTGAGACCTGTGACTAGTGGCCGTGCCCACAAAGATCAAAGTGAGTCTTTTGTTGCTTATGCAAATCATTTGTACTTGAGTAAGTGAAGTATGGTCAGTAAGTTTGTAGATAATTCCAATTTTGGTGGTAATTTCGACAGTGAAGAATAATGTCTCAGAATATAATGAGACGTTGATTAGGTGAGCTGAGGAGTGGCAGATGGAGTTTATTTTAGAAAATGTGAGGTGTTGCATTTTGGCAAGAAATATCAGAGTAAGAAATATAGGTAGGGTCCTGTTGAAAGTCGCCAATCAAGGATAACTCCACAAAATTATGGAATTCCTACAGTGAGGAAACAAGCTATTCTACCCATCTAGGCCACACCGATCCTCTCAACAGTATCCCGCTGGACAAACCCTACCCTATCCCGCTGAGCCTGCATTTCCCTGGCTAACCACCTCGCCCACACATCCCAGGGTACCATGCACAATTTAGGATGGTCAATCTACCCTTACCTGGATATCTTTATACTGTCAGAGGAAAACATAGTACCCGAGGAAACTCACACAGACACGGACAGAATGTACAAACACCACACAGTCAATCATTCATGGATGGAATTAAACCCAGATCGCTGTCCTGTGAGGCACCTGTGGTGCAGGTTCTCAGTTCCTTGAAAGTGCCGTCACAGGTAGACAACATAGTGAAGAAGCCACTTGTTGATCTTCCCTTTATTGGTGTGTGCTTTGACTCTAAGCATTTGCATGACGTGTTGGATCTGTACAGGATATTTGGCCACTTTTGTAATATTGCCTTAATTCTGGGCTCCCTGCTGTCGGAAAGATGTTGTCAAACTTGAAAGGATGCAAAAGAGATTTGAAAGAATGTTACAGGTGTTGGAGGGTGAGAATTACAGGGAGTGTGTGAATAGGTTGGGAATATTTTCAAATGTTATTGCTGAGTGGGGACCTTAAAGAGGTTTATAAAATCATGAGGGGCATAGATAAGGTAAGCAGTCAATGTCTTTTCCCTGGATAGACGAGTCCAAATATAGAAGAAAAAGGTTTAAGATGAGAGGGGGACGATTTAAAAAGGGACATGAGGGACAACATTTTACATAGAGACTGCTGTATGTGTGGATTGAACAGCCAAAAGAGGTGGTAGAGGCAGGTACAGTTACACCATTAAAAAGGCATTTGGATGGATACACGCATGGGAAGTGTTTAGAGGGAGATGGGCCAACTGCTGGCAAGGGGACGAGATTAATTTAGGATAGTTGGTCGGTATGGATCATCAGACTGAAGGATCTTTTTCTGTGCTGTACATCTCTGAGAGTCTATTGACAATTAAGTGTTTAACATTGGAACAGAAGGTGGTTATTCAGCTTCTGAATTCTGTCAGTCAGCTTGTTTGCTCAATTACTGACAGTCAAATACAAAAATGCATCATTCAGATTTTGATGGTGTTTTACAGAAACAGGCTTTTAGTCAAGAAAAGCTGTAAACAATGTGAAGAGGCCATTCCACAGAAGCAGCAGTTAAGCACAGAGCTATTGGAGCCTGTTACTCTGGAGCAGAGGAGGACATCTACTTTCACAAAACTTTGCTTAGGAGGAAGTCGTCCAGCTGCTGAAACCTGGTACACGGAGACAGGAGGCAATCACTCAACTGTTCGAGACTGTGACAAAGAACAGAAGCAGTCACTCACTGTTCGAGACTGGGACACAGGAACAGAAGGCAGTCACTCAACTGTTCGAGACTGGGACACAGGAACAGGAGGCAGTCACTCAACTCTTCGAGACTGTGACAAAGGAGCAGGAGGCAGTCACTCAACCGTTCGAGACTGGGACAAAGGACTAGGAGGCAGTCACTCAACTGTTCGAGACTGTGACAAAGGAACAGTCATTTACACAGATCCCCATTAGACCATTGTTTACAATAGGGTTGCTCAACCTCACTAACCTCCACATCCAGCCACCGTCTACCTTCATCACCGCCTTCTCTGTCAACTTTCCTCTCTAATTGCTAACTTTTTAAGTTGAAACTCTCTGCTTTTCTTCTGTCCTTTTCTCTCGTTCTTCTTCATTTCCCTTTCTTTTATTTCTACTTTTCATCATAATTCAAACTGTTTCAATTCCTTCTCATTTTCAAGGTGCCTCATTTGAAATTGAATTCTAGCCATTTCCAAAGAGTCTGATGGCGTTTCCACCAAATGTAATTGCCGAGCTATCGCTGTAATTATCTCACATTTCCTCACAGACAAACACAACCCCAACTCCAGCTTGTCTGTCAATTCCTACAGTTTTGCCTTCATTACCATTTGTAAAACCCCCAACTTCACTTTTCCACACCCAGAGAACTCTTGGTGACTGAATCTTTATACAAAAAATACCAACCGAATTCAACATCGGGAAAAAAGACACGAGCAACTACCATACGCGACCTTTGAACCCAATAGTCTCCTGGTGCATTCTCTCCAGTGTCGGCATGAGCTTATTCTGGATGCTTTGGTATCCTCCCACAATCCAAAGATGTGCATGTCAGGTGTATTGGCCATGATAAATTGTTCATAGTTTTCAGGGATGTGTGGGTTAGGTGCCTTAGTCGGGGTAGATGTGTAACAATAGGGTAAAGGAATGGGTCTGGGTAGGTTACTCCTCGTAGGGTCGGTGTGGACATGTTGGGTCGAATGGCCTGTTTGCATACTGTATGGATTGTAATTGTAAACCCAATTTGGTATTATCGACTTAGAACCAGACAAGAGACCCCAGTTTGCTATAGACCAACCAGACCGCCTCAAACTATTTTAAGAAGGTAGCTTGGATGCCAATCTTTCCTTATTTTAATGGTAGATGTGAAGTGGGAGTTCCAGATGTGATGCTACTAGTCCAACCACTCACCATTAAGTAAAACGCAATATATTTAAACACTCTAATGAAAATCCAGACAAAATGAGGAGGAATTTAGAATAACTTAACTATTGGAAATCTTAACCGAATAATGGATGCAGTACCTTCTACAAATGAACTATTCCAATAAACTAACATCACCTAAACACAACTCTTGGTAAAAAGGAACATTCAGACATGTGTTCTTGCATACGGTTCTCCAATCCAGGAGGAAACAGCATCAAGTGAGGTTCCAGAGAGAATAGCAGCTCGGGATAATTTACTAAAACTTCCAACCTTCTGGGACCCCAAGCACCTGGTGATTGTTGTAGCTACAATAAAAAGAAACCTAGAAAGCCTGGTCTGTGCCAGCTGGCCATTGTTACTACAATTTATTTTTAAAAACCCTAAAAGCCCCGTAATTTATTTACTTGAGCCGTTTTCAGTAGGCAGTTTGGCCTTTAAGATCTCTTACTAAAAAAAAGGATAAAATAACCTTTTATTAAAAAAAGTGACAGCATTATCAGGCAATTTAGATGCCTGGTCCTTTACTCAGTGGGCTTCCTCGTGTTACTGATCGCAAGATCACCAGAGAGGGACAGCCACAGGTACTGACCAAGTTACAAGGATGTTTCTCATAACTTCTGAAACACGCCTATCCATGGACCATCATATGGGACATACCAGGAAGTGAACAACCGCTTATCACACCCCATTTCATTATTTCTGAGCAACACAATGCCAGCACTCGATACACTAGGGAGCCAAAACCCAAGGCCAGGGAAAGATACAAAGGGACAGAGAGATTCACATTAAAGACTGAAATAGACAGTTAATTAACTGAAAAGATGTTGTGGAAATATGGGGAAAAAGTCAGGGCAGTGGGACTAACTGGAGAAGTGAGATCTTCGTGAGTAAAATTACAAGAATGAGAACATTCAATAAAGGCATTGCCAGATTAGCTGAAATGGTTTGTTACATCAAATTCTGAGTCTGCTTCACAGAACACCACAAACAACATTAACTGGGACAAGATGACAGCCCCGTATGGAGGGCTGTGCAGATCATGCTCGCGTGTTGCTCAGTAAATTGCACTATCTGCCCAGTATGAGAATTGCAAACTTTACTATCATATGCTAACTATATTCACATCAGGTTACTGCCTACAGTGGGAAGGTTTGCTCTCTCTGCTTGTGTGTGTGTGTTCATCAGAGAGAGAGAGAGAGAGAGAGAGAGAGTGCATGTGTGCGCGTGATTGACGTGGTTAAATGAGAAACTCATTGTCTGAGAAAGAATGCACATGAAGAAAACAATTTTAAATACGAACAACTGGCAGGCTTTTTGTTAATCAACAGAGAGAACGAGAGAAGTTTCATGGACAGATAAGGTAAAGTGTTTGAGAATGTTAAAATAAAGGCATTGCCAGACACAACAGCAATATACGTCAGCGTGCATGAATGACAGATGGATGGGAGTTTGGTGTGAGTCTGAATCAGATTTGTTTGGGCAGGTTTGAAGCCGGGAGCATCAGCAGCAGATTCTTGCCTTCATTAAGACTGTATTTCATATCTCAAGATTCAAACAGCAGATGGAATAAACCAGTGAGACATATTCTGGAGTGATGAGTATTTCAAGTTAGAAATGGTCAAGGAATGGTGTCAAGAATCAGCTCAGTGTCAAAGGGATCTCCCACATTTGTGACGTGTCTGCTTCTGCTGCAGATATTGTCCAGGGATGGGATGGAAACAGTAGAGGAAGTGGAGTTTGTAACCAGAACAGTAGACAATGGCCTCCATGCTCTTAACAGCAAAGGCAATGATATAATGAATTGTGGTTCTCCCCTGAAACAGAATAGGTCAACATAGAGACCCGGAATAACACTGCCAGAGCAGAGAGCGAGACAGTAATTGAACACCTTCATTGATGTCAGTTAGTAGTGGTCTGTAAAGTGAATATCTGGATTGAGAGATTCCACTGGAACAATAATTTTGGCAAGAAGTGTAGACTATATGAAATAACAGTAATACAGTCATAACTGGTTTATAGAAAACAAAATCTGGACAGTGACACTCACCAGGAACACCAACGATAGCCAGGAAGGGATAATAGAAGTATTTAAAAATGAGAAGAGCGTAATAGATCTGCGATGATAATGACAACCAATCAACTGCAGAAAGATACCAAACATAATATGATAAGCTCCTGTCTATTGTTGAAATATTCCTCTCTAATGTTCTCAGATTATGATCCATTGTTGGAATATTCCAGTCTAATGTTCCCAGATTCTGATCCATTGTTTGAATATTCCAGTCTAATGTTCTCAAACTCTGATCCATTGTTGGAACATTCCCGTCTAATGTTCTCTCCTAAGAGTCTGATCTCTCCTCCCCCACTCTCTGGATCTGCTGATCCCCAGCAGTGCTGTCGGTGATGCTCCCGCTCATGTTGTGGGTTGACACATTGTACGGAGGCTATTTATCATTAAAAGATGGAAACTCTCCACTGTGATAATTAGAATCCATGGAGGTTGGCATTAATCACAGTCACTGAACAAACAGACTCAGTTAACAAGTTCCATACATCACTTTTCATTTATTGGTTTTGGATGGAATAGTTGAAGGTTGCTGAGGGATGGACCATAAATCTTTCAATCTTTTTAATCTTTTTTTTCCTTGTATATGAGAATATTAACAGAACACTGCAGCAGTCTATATATGTCCCACTCTGTTTATGAAAGGAGGCGGTTATAAATAAAAACAGATCGGCTGCATAATAAGAAGTCGGGTGGGCAAGTTTCTAGATACCTGAACACAAAGTGCGGTACTTATTGACCAGTGTGAGGCTACTCATGGTTTTAATGCCCTGTTATCAAATCCTTTCATAACTTTGAGACAGAGCATTGAGACTGCTACTCAGGAACTGGCCAAAACAATTCTGTTCCAATGGGCCTTACAGAGGGATAAGAGAAAGCCATTCAGCCCATATTAGTCTGTTGCTACTTGAAAAGGTGGAAAACTGGAATATTGGCGCATTTTGCCAACAGAATCATTCAAAACAAAGAGATGTGTCACTGCAGCTGTATGAGGTGTTACTGAGAGGGCACCTGGAGTACATTGTGTTCTCTGTGTTTCTGTAACTGAGAATGGTTGGACCACCATTAGATACAGTTTACCGGCAGTGCGTAATCCACGGGTTGCTGTGTCATTTGATGTCTCGGGTCTGTTACACAGGGACAGGAGGATGCCATGAAGTCTCTTGAGTCTATTTCAGAGGGACATGAGGAGGTCATTCAGCCTCTCCAGTCTATTACAGAGGGACAGGAGGAGCCTATTCAGCCTCTCGAACCTGTTCCAGAGGGGCAGGAAGTGTTTATTTAACTTTCAAATCTGTTACACATAAATATTAGTTTCAAACTAGTTGTGGAATAGAAACGACCTGATGTAAACATTAAAGTTCCTACTTTGAATAAGGTCAATTTTGAAAGTGTTAGGTGAGCCCTGTGAAAGGTTAATTAGGATACCCTATTCGCAGGTAAAGGGATGGTTGGAAAATGCAAGGCGATTACAACTTGGTGTCAGAGAGTCCAGAACCATCGTGTTCCTATTAGTGAGATGGGCAAGGCTGGTGGGTGCAGGGAGTGCTGGATGGCTAGATATATTGATGCTCTGGTCAAGATAAGGAAGGAGGCATATGTCAGGTAAACAGAGCTGAGATCAAGTGAGTCCCGAGAGGGGTATCAGGGAAGTAAGTGTATAGTCAATGGGGAACTCCAGCCAGAAAAATATGGACATGAGATGGCTTTAGAAATAGGGTTAACGAGGCATTGAAGCAACAGTACACGTCTTTTAATGGCAAAATATTAACTAGGGAGAGAATAGGGCACCTTACAGGTCAGTAAGGCTACCTATGTGCGTAACCATAGGAGATGGGAGGGTCACTAAACAAGTATTTCTCCTCAGTATTTGATGTAGAGGAGATTACAACAGTGAGAGAAGGAAGAAATATATTTTAAATAGTATCTATATTACAAGGAGATATCGGACATTTTAAAACATACAAAGGTGAACAAATCCCTGGGATCTGATCAGTTGTATCCCAGAAGTTTGTGGGAAGCTCGGAAAGAGTTTGTTCACCCTTTTGCTGATATATCTGTATTATTGATTTACACTGGTGAGGTGTCAAAAGACTGGTGGGCTGCTAACATAGTGTCATTATTTAAGAAAGTAAGGAAAATACAGCTAACTTTAGATTGGTGAGCCTGACGTCAATGGTGACTAAATTGTTGGCGGTGGGGGCGGGGGGGCGGTGTTGAGGGAAAAGATGTATATGCATTTGGAAAGACAAGGACTGAAGAGAGCTTTGTACATTTGAGATCACGTCTCACTGACTGGGTGGAATTTTTTGAGGAAGTGAAGAAGATGATTGATGACGGCAGGACAGTGGATGTTATCTTTATGCAATTCAGTAAGAAAACCAAAATGTTCTACATGGTAGACTAGTTATCAAGGTTAGACTGCCGGGAATCCTGGAGAGCTCGTCATTTAGGCCCAACTTTTTCTTGAATATTGGAGATAGTGCATGACCGTGGACATTTGTTCATTGAATTTGGAGACCTGTGACTAGTGGCGTGCCACAAAGATCAGGTGCAGGTTTTCAGTTCCTTGAAAGTGCCGTCATAGGAAGACAACATAGTGAAGAAGGCACTTGGTGATCTTCCCTTTATTGGTGTGTGCTTTGACTCTAAGCATTTGCATGACGTGTTGGATCTGTACAGGATATTTGGCCACTTTTGTAATATTGCCTTTAATTCTGGTCTCCCTGCTGTCGGGGAGATGTTGTCAACATTGAAAGGGTGCAGAATAGTTTTAAAAGAATGCTGCAGGTGTAGGAGGGTTAGAGTTACAGGGAGAGTTGAATAGGCTGGGGCTATTTTCAAGTATTGAGGCTGAGGGGTGACGTTAAAGTGGTTTATAAAATCATGAGGGTCATAGATAAGGTAAACAGTCAATGTCTTTTCCCAGGATAGACGAGTCCAAATATAGATGACAAAGGTTTAAGGTGAGAGGAGAAAGATTTAAAAAGGGACGCTAAAACAACATTTTCACACAGACACTTCTGTGTGTACGGATTGAACAGCCAAAAGAGGTAGTGGGGGCAGGTACAGTTACACCTTTTAAAAAGGATTTGGATGGATACATGCATGGGAAGTGTTTAGAGGGAGATGGGCCAACTGCTGGCAAGGGGGAACGAGATTAATTTAGGATATTTGGTCTGTATGGATGACCAGACCGCAGGATCTTTTTCTGTGCTGTACATCTCTGAGAGTCTATTGACCCTTGAGTGTTTAACATGGGAACAGAAGGTGGTTATTCCGCTTCTGAATACTGTCAGTCAGCTTGTTTGCTCAATTACTGACAGTCAAATACAAAAATAAATCATTCAGATTTTGATGGTGTTTTACAGAAACAGGAGAAGGGCTTTTACTCAAGAAAAACGGTAAAGAATGTGAAGAGGCTTCAGTCCCTCAACTCCATTCCACAGAAGCAGCAGTTGAGCACAGACCTATTGGAGCCTGTTACTGTGGAGCAGGAGGAGGACATCTACTTTCACACAACATCGATTAGGGACACAGGAACAGGAGGCAGTGACTCAACATGCTCGAGACTGGGACACAGGAACAGGAGGCAGTCATTCAACTGCTCGTGAATGGGACACAGGAAAAGGAGACAGTCATTCAACTCCGTGAGACTGGGTCACAGGAACAGGACGGGGACACAGAAAGAGGAGGCAGTCATTCAACTGCTCGAGGCTGGGACACAGGGTCCAAACACAAGATTGAAAACAAAAAATAAAGGTATTGCCAGATGTTTAGCTCTCTCACATTCGCAATCCAACTCACATAACCACTCCATCCATTATACTTTCAGGATGGAGCATTGAGTAGATCCGACTACCGTACTGCTGAATGCAACCCAGCAATACCCAGAATGGAACTCTGTGCAGCCCACACCAATGCTTGATCTATTATCATGGGCTAAATGTCCAGCGTGGGGTGCTGTGCAGACTGCACTTGTTCGTTCTTATCTCAATCCAGGCATGTAGCATTGTTCGGTAACACTGTATTAGGTCGCTGCCCAGTGTGGGGAAACTTGCAGCCAAATGTTGGAAGTGACAGAATGTGCAGCTCCAATCCATTTACAGCTCCATATCTCCACTATGCCTGCGATGGAGAAACGTCAATGGAAACAGTTTAAGGTGAGTATCACATCAGTATTTAAAGTTGAAATAACTGAGATAATATCCAATGATGTTTCGTGAATGGTACGAAGTCGTTAGAGGGGGATGGTAATGTTATAGCGGTTGCAATATAAGCCTCCAAATTAACAATGGGAATTAAGGAAGAAATATACAGGAGACTGGGGAGACTTGCAGGAGAAACAGGATTGTTATAATAGGTGATTTCAATTTTCCGAACATAGACTGGGACTTCCAGATGGTTAAGAACTTAGATGGAACGTAATTTGTTAAGTGTGTTCAGGAAAGTTTCCACAATCAATATATAGAATAACCTACTTGGGAAGGAACAAATTCGACCTACTGTTGGGAAATAGGGCAGGATAGGTGGAGATAAAGTGGGGGAGCATTTTGGGAAAAGTGGTTAGAGTTGTATTAATTTTAAAATAGTTATGGGAGGGTCAACATTGATCCACAGATTCAACTTTTAAATTTTGGCAAGGCGTATGTTGTTGGAATTAGACAGGGGATTGCAGGGGATGATTGGAGTTGTTTGTTTCGAGGTAAAAGGATTTTGAGCAAGTGGGAGGGCTTTAAAAGTGAGATAGCTCGAGTTCAAGGTTTCCATTTTCCTGTGAGGGTGAAGGCAATGTGAGACTGGAAGAGAGAACCCTGGATGTCAAGAGATATTGAGGCTCTGACCAGAAAAAAAGGAGGCGTGGCTCAGGTTCAGGTAGCTCGGATCAAGGGAATCCCTGGAGGTATACAGGGGATAGAGGAGTTTACTGAAGAAGGAAATCAGCAAGGTGAAAGGGGGTATGGGATAGCCTTGGCTGAGAAATTTAGAGTGAATCCAAATTCAGTATAGTAAAGATAAAGAACAACTAGGGAGAGAATAGGATGCTTTAAAATACAAAATAGGCATGCATGTGTAAAACCTCAAGAGATTGGTGAATTCCTCAATTTCCCCTCTGTGTTTACCATGAAGAAAGACATGAAGACCTGTGACCTTTAGGAGGTTAGTTGTCAAATCTTGGTACTGTCCATATCACAGTAGAGTTTCTGTTGGACATATTAGAGACAAATCTCTTGGTCCTGACCAGATACATCCAAGAGGACTGCAAGAGGCTAGAGATAAAGCTTACGGGCCAAGATACCGGAAGTCTGGGCGGAAGCAAACGTTGTGACTTATTCAAGAATGGCTGCAAAGAAAAGCCCAGGAAAGATAGACCAGTAAGCTTCACACCTGTTTTCGTTAAACCACTTGAGAATCTTCTGAAAGATAAAATGTGCATGCATTTGGAAATACAGAGTTTGACTTGGAGCAGTCAGCATGGTTTTGTGCGTGGCAGATCCTGTCTTACAAATTTTGTAAGAGGTTTTTGAGGAAGTGACCAGGGGCGTTGACGAGCGCAGGGTGGTAGACATCTTCTATTTGGATTTCAGTAAGACCTTTGATAAGGATCCACATAGTAGGCCGCTCTAGAAGGTTAGATCGCATGAAATCCAAGGTGAACTGGCAAATTAGCGACACACTTGGCTTGACGTTATGAAGCAAACGGCTATGGTGAAGGTATGCTTGTCGGACTGGAAGCCTGTGACAATTGGAATACCTCAGGGGTCGGTCCTGGGCCTATTGCTGTTTGTTATCTATATCAATGATTTGGACCAGAGTGCACAATGCAAGGTTAGTATGTGTGCAGATGACACTAAAATTAGAGACATCGTTTATAGCGAGGAACGTTATCAGAAATTGCAGCAGTACGTTGACCAGCTGGGAAAGTGGGACGGAATTAGCAAATGGAGTTTAATATAGATAAGTGTGACGTCTTGCATTTTGGAAAGTCAAATCCAGGTAGGAGTTTAATGATGAATGAGAGGGACTTAAGGAGTGTAGTGGAACAAAAGGACATTGGAGATCAGGTGCATGGTTATCTGAAATTTGAGTCACAGATACACAGGACAGTGAAGAAGGCTGTTGGCACACTGGCCTTCATCAGGGCATTGAGTATAGAAGTTGGAACGTTATGTTGCAGTTGTACAGAATGTTGGTAAGGCTGCAGTTGGAGTATTGTGTTCAGTTTTGTTCACCGTGCTCTAGAAAGGATATTATTGAACAAAAAATAATGTAGAAGGAATTTACAAAGATGTTTCTTGGCCTAAAGGGTTGAGTTATAGGGAGAATTTGGACAGGTTAGAACTTATTTCTTTACAGCGTAGGGAACTGAGAGGGTTCTTATAGAAGCATAGATTTTATCAAATCATGAGAGACGTGCTCAGGGGTGAATACTTCAATTTTTTGCAAGGTTGGGGAATCGAAGACGAGAGGACATCTGTTCATATTTGGAGAGGAAAAAAATAAACAGGAACCTGAGGGTCATCTTTTTTACGCAGAGTGTGGTACCCACATGGACTGAGCTGCCAGGGGAAGTGATTGAAGTGGGCACAATAACAACATTGAAAAGGCATTTGGACAAATACACAGATAGGAAAGGATTAGGTGGATACAGAGCAAGGACAGGGAAATGGCAGATTGGCAGATAAGGGACAATTACACATGGTTTGTTGACGGAGCATGGCGGGTGTATTAGATGGGCGAGGACAGAGGGAGAACATTCTCTTCCCAGAAGGAGCCACAGCACTAGACCCACCAAGCATGGTCTGAGTTCACCGTCCAGCTCAGTGCAGTATTTGAGGTCTGAAGAAATGTCCAGTAATACAGGACAAGCAACAATAACCTTCCCTGCTCTGTCAGGATGAGTGTCACCGTATTCTCTCTGCTCCCTCACATCACTGTATATCTGTGATCACAGCTACCCCCTGAAAAAGGCTCATGGTCCCCCACTCTCACAACTGCATGCAACGCTTACTCTCTCTCTCTATCTCTCGCCTTTGCAAAACATCCCACACAGTTATAGAATATTCTGGCGAATGCCGATTATGGAATGTTCCAGATAATGTTCCAAATGATTCCCAGTTTCAGGAAAATGGCAGTGTCCCAGTGTGTAACACATAAGAGGAAGGAGTAGAGAAGTACGTTTTTCAATCACAAACAATTCAAACCATGCTGAGGCCATTCAGCCCTTCAAATGTGGTCTAGCATTTAATAAGGTCCCCGCTGAACTGATGGTCTTCTCAGCTCCATGTTACAGGAACTTTCAACCATTCAACCCCCTGGGTCCTGTCCATGGCCAGACAGCACTCAGGCACTTTTATCCTGGGTTTTTTGAAGCGCCTGTTTGAGGGCATTTCCCATGGTTACGGATACCTAACAATATATTCCATCATTTTATACTTGCATGCAACGGTCAGCATGCTGTACACAGACCGAACAAAAATATACACTTATTTTATGTTTATAGATATCCAATCACACTTAGTAATTCTGGTTATGTCACTTGACTCACCTTAATGATATTAAACCAAAAAGAGCTTCTAAACACGTCTTGTTATAAAATACAATTTCAAGCAGAGAACGTTTTTACCCTCTGCCTTTATCTTGACCGATATCTGAATTGTACTACCTTCCTTGTTATGAATGTTTCTCTTACCCTTTGTCTGTGATTTTTTCTCTCTGTAACAGCTACATAATTCTCCCACTCAGTTGGCTGGACGGCTGGTTTGTGATGTAGAGGGAGGCCAACAGCGCAGGTTCAGTTCCTCACACTGACAGAGGTTACCATGAACGGGACGCTCTCTCACCCTCACCCCATCACCCGAGATGAGGTGACCCTCAGGATAAACCACCATGAGTGGTCTCTCTAATGAGTTTCCTCTGGGAGACTATTCTATCAATGCTAGCATTTTAAATTAAAAATATTTTTATTGATAAAGAAATTTTTAATATTATAATAAACCAATAACAACACAACTCAAATAACTGAAAAAAATTCCAATTGCATGTACATACAAAACAAGTTAAAACACTACACAGACAGAAGAAAAAACAAAACTAAATAATAAATAATGAATAAATAATACAGCTCAGCATAACATAAAGATAGCTCTCGTTCATCAAGAGCATTAGCTGATGCATACTTTTATGTTCATAGTTTTTCGTCTCTGGATATTAGATTCATTAAACAATATCATCATGGCTGTATAAAAGCCCTTCTTAGAGTGGCAGATAAGCCTGTATCGCAGTAACCCAAAAAGGGCTGCTGTGTCTTATATATAGCTATGTTTTTTGGTGCACCATACTGGTGAGAAAGTCCAAAGGGATATTCTCCATGGAGAGCTTACGACGAACCAACAGGCACGGTTGGGTGGGTGGTTGTGGGTGGGGGGTCGGGGATCAGACATCCAACACAACACATATTTGTCCTAGCACGGAAAGTAAGGATATGATTTCTTTCACATCTACATCTGTGTAAAGTACCCTGGGCAGGCCCAGGAAAGGAGAAACCAGGTCCATCTCCAATTCAGTCCCCAAGACCCATTCTATCACACCTGACACAGTGCTCCAACATAGATGAAGCCTGCAACAGGACCACAAGCAATGAGTAAGAGTGCCTCTAGTCATTCTGCATTTAGAACATGATGAAGATAATCCCACTATGCATTTTGAGAGACAATCTGGAGTCAGATAGACCCTATGAATAATTTTCAACTGCATGGAATGGGTCCTATTACAGATCAAAATCCTTCCAGCATTTTCATAAATATCCTCCCTTGTCTCCGAAGTGTTGTGAACCCACAAGTCTCTCTCGCAGACAACACAAAGCTGTACAGACTCGTCTGAGGGGACACTTTCCAACCAATGATAAAGGGTACAGACAGAGAGTGTATTCTAAGCAATAGACACCCTCTTCCCTCTATCAGATCTGTAAGAGTCTTTTAAAAGTGTGTGTGTTTTTTTCACAGCAATTCTCTGATCTGGAACAAAATACAGAAGAGGACTCTACTAGGTAGTCCATACTTACGAGTTATTTGATCAAATGATATCATTCTTTCTCCTCAAATGAAATGTGGTGGCTCAATAGATAGTACTGCGGCCTCACAGCACCAAGATCCAAGATACGCAGGTTAGATGAATTGGCTGTTGATAAAGCACCCATAGTGTTCTGGGATGTAAAGGTTGGGGCATTAGTCAGTGTAAATATAGGATGGTAGGGAATGGTTCTGGGTGGGCTACTCTTCAAAGGGTCGACGTGGACTTGCTGGGCCCAAGGGCTTGTATCCAAACTGTAGGGATTCTACCAGTTCTAAATCACTCAAGCAAGGTACACCCCTGGCTGCCCACAGTTTAAATCTGGAATCCATTATCCCCAGTTGACAACTTGGTATGCCATCATAGGGGTAAGAAACATGGATATGGCTGTATTGTCCTCGAACTGATGCATTGTCATTCATGCTTTAACTTCATTGATACTTTTTGGATTATGACAATGCTCCATAACTACTGTCATTTTGTCTCAGAACAACAGACTAATAAGGGTTCACTTTGTCTGAGAGGGTTCAATATCTAACCGTATTGACGCGGAGTCCTCAGCGTCCCAGACACTAATATAGGATAATTAAAAGCTTAATTGATAGCTTTTAATCTGGGACATCTACTCCCCACACTCTGTGGGGTAGTTGCAATTTGGTTAGCTTGATAAAGAGTCGCTTATGATGCCAAATAAAAGAGCTAACCTAGCCATTAAGTCTCTTAATATCTGCCTGGGAAACATCAAATGAAGCATGCACACGGGGTATAGCAAATAAGGAAGGACATTCATTTTAAGAACAGCTATCCAACCCAGCCAGGATGTTGGAAGTGCATCCCATCTTTGAAGTTCTTGTATAATTTTGTCAAACAAATGTACATAGTTCACGTTAAATACATTTTCAAAAACGGATGTAATCAATATACCGAAATAGAGAAACTCCCCACTCCCGTAACCACTTAAAAGGAAACCAGGATTTACCTTCAATATCAGGTATTACCCTCAGACCTCCAATAGGCATGGCCAGAAACTTTGTAAAATTAATCTTATAGCACGAAAAGGCGACAAGCGAATTAATGCATTACATCACGTGAGCTGCCGAAATTGTGGGAATTGACAAAAACATAAAACCCTCATCTGCATACAACATAATCTTATGTGACTTCTATCCCACTTCTGGGGCAGGTATGTTGGGATAATATTCCCAATTGTAGCAGGATGCCACCATGTCTAAGATTGTTTCAGGGATGGGAAGAGATCAACCCTCGTGTGGCATTTGTGTGGGTTAATGAAGAAATTAAAATTGCTACTTGTGAGGTCGATCTGCCTCCAGACATCCACCAGCTCTAGTTCTGCACAGAGACCCACTAATTGCTTACATTATAACGAGGATATTGGGGGACCTTTGGCCATAAGACAGTTGAAATCTCCTTCGACAATATGTGCCACGATGCAAGATAACTTACTTTGGAAAATGCATCTACCAGGATTTTAAGAGGGTGCGCTGGGCATTTAGTGGGTGGGGCAAGAATCGTTCAAAATACAGTATGATTTCCCATAGTTCATGGAAGATACATTCTAACTAGCATGGCTTCTCTCCTATGCCTAGTATTAAAAGACGAGAAATAAACCCTACCAAACCCGCCCTGCTGTAACGTCAAAATGTTCCTTGTCATCAAGGTGCATCTCCTGAAATAGGACAACATCCACCCTCTAGTTTTAAGACTAGAAAGTACATTTTTCCTCTTGACTGGCAGATGGCTCCCCTTAATGTTCCAGGTACACCATTTAAGCATATCATTATCCATAACACATTGTAGCAACATTTCAACTCTAGAGTTTCACATCGAATTACACATCGCTGATCATTAATGAAGAAGACTCATCGAGCCTAAAAACTGTACAAACTAAAACTACTACATCTAACAAGCTCTCAAAACTTTCCAAAGCTAAAAACATAAAAAAAACCAAAGAACAAAATAAAATCCAAAGTTCCAATGACACTCGAAAGGAGAATTTACCTCCCCCGCCAACTGGGGACGCTTATATACCTTAAAACTTTATCTTGTGCCCGCTACCAATATGGAATCCTGGGCAATTAACAACAAAAACCAGGCTTGAACTGCCCTTCGATTAGCACTCAGCCATCACAACTACCTTTGTAACTCCCTCCAGCTTGAGCTGCACCTCAGACACAAGTAAAGAAGGAGAAAAAGAGTAGTAATACTAACGAAGAAGTTAAAAATGAGTACTCCTCCCAGTCCCAGCTATAATTTAATACTGGTTAATACTAGAAAAATCCAACAAAATTTCTTAGGAGAGACATGATTATCTAAATATCCAAGAGTAAAAAGTGAGGTCTGCAGATGTTGGAGATCAGAGCTGAAAATGTGTTGCTGGTTAAAGCACAGCAGGTCAGGCAACATCCAAGGAACAGGAAATTCGCCGTTTCGGGCCAGAGCCCTTCATCAGGAAATTCCTGATGAAGGGCTCTGGCCCGAAACATCGAATTTCCTGCTCCTTGGATGTTGCCTGACCTGCTGTGCTTTAACCAGCAACACATTTTCAGCAATATCTAAATATCCAGCTTACTTTAAAATGTCCATAAAGTTTTCGCTTTCTCTGGAGAGTCAGATGAGTTTGTGGATCCATTGAAAGCAATACAGAGCACCGCTGGGTACCGTAAGGAATACTGAATCAGAATTCCCTTGCACTTCTCTTAATCTCATCAAAAGATTTTCTTTCCTGAATCACCGCCGCTGAAGAGTCCTGAAAGAACATAATCCTGGAGCTCTAGTGAATTAAACCCATCGGATCTTTCCCCTGGGTTCTGAAAGCTTCCATCCCTTTTGTTCATCCCCATAACTAAGTAATTGCGCAAGGACAGGATGAAGGCGTTAGTCTGAGTCTGACTACCGCGCCGTAATCTGATGAACTGTCTCAGTCTTCACCCTCCTCAGTTTCGAAGTGAAGGGATCGCTGCAGCCAGTTCTTGAAAAAACTCACCGGCTGACCACCTTCTGTCCGCTCCAGCAAACAGACGATGTGATTATTCTTCATCCTGCCCCTGTTCTGGAGGTCGTCATCTTGTTCAGTTAAGGTGCAGACCTGTTTTTCAAGAGCGAGGATCCTCTCCCGAGAGGAATCAATCACGGTCTCTGCCACTGCAGTTCGGCTCTTGGCATCGTCTGTCCTGTTTCCAAGTCTGTCAAGTTGTTGCTCATGTTTTTGGAGCACGGCTGAGAGCGGGTCTAGCCACGCCTGAACTGTTCTTCAATCATGGCTTCAATCATGTAACGTAACTTGATGAACTCAGTGACGAAGACCTGGTGAGTAACTGGGTCTATTGAAGAGCAGAGGGGGTTGCAGCTACAGCCTCAGGTATGCTCTATGCTTCTGACGGGTGCACCATGTGTTGGAACTTACTCGATCCTTTCCCGTGTTTTGTCATTGCCCTTTGACAAATCGGGATCACTAAAGATTCTATCGCTCTTTTAGTGCTGAATTTTAAGTAAACGGCTTGGATGGGTGGGTTAGAGAACCACTTTGCCCGTGTGTTGATGCAGAGCCCAGCAAAGCAGACCTTCTGGATCTCCGCCATTTTGTATTCCCCCTCAACTTTTTATCGATATTATCATTTCATTTTGCATTTATTCCTGGAGGTTCTGAAGCCGTGTTATTTGATACCACTGTTTACATTTCCCCCCACACTGCACATTGCTGCCCATTCCTCGATAATCCTTGACTCTGTTGTTATTTATGAACCTTCCGTCTGTGCCTCAAAAATATTCAGTATCTCTGCCTGCAATGGTCTGTGGGGAAGAGGTTTCCAAAGACTCACAGCACTTTGAGAAAACAATTATAACCATTATGATCTGAGTGTGAGATTAGTCTTTTGTGTCTGATTATCCGAGAAAGGATATAATTACATTGGAAGCAGTTCAGAGATATTTGATTTCACGTATTCCTGGGGTGAATGGCTTATATTATGAAGGCTTTAACAGGTTACTCTTGGAATGAAATTGAAACATACAAGTCCTTGATAAGTGTGGATTAGTATGTATCCACTGGGTGTTTGTAAAGTCCAAATTTACTGTCATTGTTATAGAAACTCTACAGTGTGGAGGCAGGGCATTCCGTCCATTAAGTCCACACTTACCCACCAAAAAGCATCCCACCTGGACGTGCCCCCAATCGTATCCATGTAATCCTGCATTTCCCATAACTAACCCATCTAACCTACACTGCCCTGGGCACTATGGGCAATCCACTTTAAACTGCACATCTTTGGACTTTGGCAAGAAACTGGAGCACTGGGAGGAAACCCACACAGGCATGGGGAGAATGTTCAAACCACATAGAAGGTTGCCTGAGTTTGGAATTGAACCCAGCTCCTTGGTAATGTGAGGCAGCAGTGCTATCCACAGGTCCAACATATCTCTCTGTTAGTTCTGTTAGTAACTTGTGACTGACTAAAGAAATCTGCCTGACTTGTTCTCATCACTGAACCTGACCCAGTCTGAGACTTTTATCATCGTCCATATCACCAACCTGGTTACATTTAAAACTTGTTGTGAGCAGTGGAGGAGTGGGACTAGAAAAGGAAAGAGTGACACCCTCCATCCTCAGTCACAATTGGAGTGAGAAAAAAGATCACAAATTGGGAATTCATTCAAGTTGGAATTCTCTTTCCCAGAAGTTTGGGATGGTTGAAACTTAATATTATATCGAGGCTAGCTTCGTCTGATTTTCCATAGACAGGCAAATCAGGGATAACGGTGAAAGGAGAGATACGTGCAGCTGGGACCATAATGAGATGAGCCACGACCTTATTTACTGGTGGAGTAGTGTCATAGGGCCGAATAGCCCACTCGTGTCCCTCAGCCCTATGTTGTGATGTTCCATTCTGCCCTTCGGACGAGGCACACAGGGGCACATCAAAGCCACTCCGATGGTTAGTTGCAGTTTTGGAAATGCACTTGGAAAATCCAGGCTGGGTCAGGAAGGGACACTTACCCCCAATCCCTGTTTCCAGGCTTCCCCTCTCTGCAACGTCAGCTCCAGATGTGGGTCGTGTTACAGACCCAGATTTACTGTGAATATAGCCCCCATACCCCACCCAGCGTTAACTCAAACAAATCCTCTGCTCACCCGAATGTAGCATTACACAACACAACTTCCGGGAAAATAACCAGTTACTTTGCAAAAGCATAACATGTGAAATTAATAAATTGGAACAAGAGTAGGCTATTCGGCCCCTCAAGCTTGCCCTGTCATTTAATATGAACATGGCTGATCTACTCCAGGTCTAACTCCACTTTCTTCCCTACTCCTTGTATCCCTCCACACCTCTCCGGGTCAGGGAATTCCAGACATTCACTATCATCTGAGAGAAGATATCACTTTGCATCTCAGAGAGAAATCGATGTTCCATATTCGGTATCTATGTCCTCGTGTTTGAGACTCCACTCAGGAATGGTAACAACGTCTCAACACCTACCTTCTCAAGTTACTTGTATTTTTCATCTGTATCACTCCTCATTCATTTAAACCCGAATGAATATCACTTCACCGTTTTAGAAATTCGCAATAACACCACCCCAGGATGCCGGCTATTGAACCAACCTAGTTACTTGCTGCATCAGCATGCTGACTTTATGTTTCATACACAGGAACACTCCAATCCCTTTGTACTGTTCCTTTTCTGGAAGTGCTCCCCATTAAATAACAGCCTGCCTTTGATTCTCAGTGTCATCCTCAAACTCGAATGTAAATTGCACTCAGCTCTCTCCTTCAGATTATCAATATAGAGTGTAAATAAATGATGCCATCGGACTGATAGCCGCGGTCCTCCAGCAGATGCCGGCTATTGTGGGTGGCACGGTGGCACAGTGGTTAGCACTGCTGCCTCACAGCGCCAGGGACCTGGGTTCCATTCCTGCCTCAGGCGACTGACTGTGTGGAGTTTTGCACGTTCTCCCCGTGTCTGCGTGGGTTTCCTCCGGGTGCTCCGGTTTCCTCCCACAGTCCAAAGATGTGCGGGTCAGGTGAATTGGCCATGCTAAATTGCCCGTAGTGTTAGGTAAGGAGTATATGTAGGGGTATGGGTGGGGTTCGCTTCGGCGGGTCGGTGTGGACTTGTTGGGCCGAAGGGTCTGTTTCCACACTGTAAGTAATCTAATCTAAAGATACACTTTTATCATGAAGATCCATTAATCCTGACTCTCCGATTTCTATATGTTAAGCAATCATCATCCCATGTTAATACATCCTCCATCATCCTACGAGCTTCTGACTTGTGTAAGAACATTTATTTTGTAATACCTTGTGGAAACACTGTGGAAAGCCTGGTGTTCTAACAGATCCCCTGTATCAAGTCCGCTTGTTACATTCTCAGGCATCTCTAGAAATGCTTGCATGATTTTACAGGGTAAAATATAATTTCCCTTTTACAGACCTCCACTGACTCTGCGTGGAGCTTTTCTCAATGTCCATGCTGGCCAGGTTTTCCAAATTAAGCTCGTCCCATCTGCTTTCATTTGGCCCATAGGCCTCTCAATGTTTTCCATTCATATGTTTTATCCAAATGAGTTTTAATTGTTGTAGCTGTACTGGCATCCAGCACTCGTACTCTGGCAGTTCATTTCATACCCACACTACCCTCTGTGTAAAAACGTTGCCCCTTCGTCCCTTTTAATTCTTCCACCTTTCACCTTACACCAATGCCTACTATGGCTGAACACCCCCATCCCGTGGGCAATATCTTGGCTATTCACGCTATCCATACCTCTCATGATTTTAGAAACTTCTATAATGTCATCCCTCAACCATCCCTCAAACTCCATCCAATACTAACTTCAAGATCAAGCATTTAAAGATAAATACTGCAAATTTTAAACTATAGTAAACATGACAGGTAAACAATACTCAGCCCAAACTGCATACTGTGATTTGTGTTTTTTCTCCCTATTACAAAACTCAAGCAGCATGAAACGCTTACTAGTGTCAATAAAAAGTCAAGCACCTGATATCCTTTGTCTAAAGGAGGTGATGATCTCGACAGTGAAAACGTAATTATGGCCAGATCTTTATATGCCACATAGTCAACATTCTCCCTCCTGGCCTCCCTATGACCTTGTGTGATTGTGTCTTCTTTATCTTGCACTCAATAGAGAGAACCCATTTTCGCTTCCACATCTTTATTTAAACCCGTTTTATATCATCTTCTTGTTCACCACTGTTAAAAGCCGGTATATCTTTGCCACGCCCTCTTTCCCCTGTGACCTATCTCCCACCTCGGGCAAGGTATTGAACAGCCAATTTTCCAATGCTTTTCAGTTGTGAAGAAGTGTCACACTGGGCTTGAAATGCTAACGCCGTTTCTCTCTCTCTGCAGATGCTGACAGATCTTTGGAGTTTCTCCAGACATGAATAGGCACAGAACAAATTTTCACAAACAACTAACTATGGATACTGGTAATAAAAATACCAAACTTGCTTTAGAAACTGGGAGCTTTGTAGAGGGTCACTGGACCTAAAAGTTAAACACTGCATTCATTGCAGAAGATGCTGAAACATCTACAGCAATTTCTGTTTTTGTACAATTTCCAAAGAAGGATGTCAAAGATGCTCAAACATCCTGTCCAACATGGAGCGCCGTACACTGGGAACTGAACAATAGCGCATGGTGCACAAGTTTCTTGATTCTGAAACTACATAAGTCTGGCATCACTGAGACTACAGAGCTTTTAATCATGGTCAGGGAGACTAACAGAGGAAAACACATTCACTTCAAATACAGAAGTTGACATTGTGGAAAAGAAACGATTTAGATCATTACTTTAAATGGATTGAGTTAAAGTAACAAATTAGAGGCGTGACATCAGAGTGAGGCCCTCAGCAGAATAAGATTATGAAAATGCAAGTGTTACTGCATCAGAAACCAGGTTAGGTACAGAATACAAGTCTGATGGGTGAATGGTCTCGGTTTGAACTGGGGGAGAGTCAGTAGAATTGAATTGTAGATATTGTAACTCACTCTGGGTTATCATTTGGAGCTGTAGATCATAGCAGCAGCAGAAACAGCATTGTATTCAACGACAATCTGTAACATTTTCCCGACGATAATTCATCAGTCTAACATTACCATCAAGCCGATCCATGGTTCAGTAATGAGTGTGGGTGAACATGCCAGGATCGGAATCACGTGGACCTAAACCTGTTAACAACCCATTAAAGCTACCACACTTAACTGGTTACATTCCGACCAGCAGAACTAATGTCTGATGGAGAGGGGAAATGATCCCAAGACTAACAGATTAGATTTAAGCTCTGTTATCCTGCCAAATCCAAACTTAAATGTCGATGGACTATTAAACAATTTTCTGGAGGAGAGGACTCCACAAATATCCTCATCTGAAATATCGGAACAGGTCTGTATGTCAGTGAAAAAAGACAAGTACGTAGTGTCTGCACTATCCTCAGCCAGACATGATGAGTGGATGATCCACCTCAAACTCATCATGTTTCCCACAGAATCACAGATGCGAGTCTTCAAGCAATTCGATTTGCTGTACTGTCATGAGGAAACAGCTGAACACAGTAGATACAACAAAGCAATGGGCCCTGACACCATTCCTGCAATAGGACTGAAGACTTGTGCTGCACAACAAGCCGTGTCCCTGGGGAAGCCGTTTCATTCCAGCTCCAACTCTGACATCTCCCTGGCAATGAGGAAAATTAGAGATGAAAATGTGTTGCTGGAAAAGCGCAGCAGGTCAGACAGCATCCAAGGAGCAGGAGAATCGACGTTTCGGGCCTGAGCCCTTCTTCGGGAATGAGGAAAGTGTGTCCAGCAGGCTAAGATAAAAGGGGAACATTACTCAACTATGTCCAGTCCCTGAGTAGGAGAATAATTACAATCTGACCAATTACCACCCCCTCAGTCCCATCACGGTAGTCAAATTGGTGGGAATACTTTTTGATAGAGCTGTCAAAAAGCACCGAAATAATCAGGTCAATGTGGTTTCCGATGCATTCCCATGTGGAGATGGTACTGTAGTAGAAATAGCATTGGATTACGAATCCAGACTAGTCCAATGCTCTGGCAGCTGGAGGAAGTTGAAAATAATTAATAAAATATCGAGACCTAAAATCTGGTGTCAGTGATAGTGATCTTGTGTCCAATGTTGATTGTAAACATCGATCTCCTTCACCAATATACTTTCAGGAAGTGAATCTCCCGTGCTTTCTTGGTCTGGCCTAAAAGTGACCCCAGACGCACAGAGTGTCTCTGAATCGGCCAAGTGAGATACTCAATTGTATCAAACTACTCTGATGTCTTAAAGGATAAAACCGGACAGAACATCTGGCATCAACCTCGTTATCAGAAAAGGGAATGGGAAACACAGTCCTGCTGACCCTGCATAGACATCCTTCCTAACATCTGAGAGCTTTCCCACAGACTGCACAGAAACATCGGGAGAGGAGGAGGCCATTCAGCACATTTAGCTTTCCCCATGCTAGTTCATGGCCGAACATCTCCTTAATGCAGTTTTCCCCACACAATGTTCATATCCCAAAATATGTTTAAACATTATGAAATATAGTGCCTTCGGCCCATCAATATATAGGGAGTTCTCTGATAACGCTTGTTTATTAAGTACGATTTGACTGCAATGCGGTTCGTGAACTGTTTTTTTTATCAAGTGAATTATCATCCCTGCTTCAAATCTGTCACACACTGACAGAGTTTTATATATCTCACTGAGATCTCCGCACATTTTCCTAAAGCCCATGGAATACAGGCCCAGTCACCCCAAACTCTGCTCCAACAACTAACCTGTCATCCCAGTGATTAGTCTGGTCATCCTTCACTGCACTCCCTTAATGTCAGGTTTACCCTTTATTAGGTAAGGACACCAAAACTGCACACAACACTGCACAATGTTCGAGATGGGGTTACACCAAGACCCTGGACAATTGCAGTGAATGACCATTACTCCTGTATTCTAAATACCCCTGGAATGAAAGTGAATAAAACATTTATCTTCCTAACTGCTTTCTGCTTATGCAATATTGCTTTCAGTGACTAGTGTACAGGGAGATGCAGATTCTTTTCAATGTTACAGCTCCCCAATTGGTGTGTCTATGTACAATGTATATAGCGTGCCAATGCCATTCCCAGCAGAACTCACTCCTACATGGACTCGGAAGGCTGTGCAGAAATAAACAAAAACACAGCTTAAGTTCATTTATAGATCAACATTTTTTAACCAATCCCTTTTCCAATAATAAGCTGCCATTCAATTGATACCATCAAAGTACACAACCTCTCATCTCTGCCATTTCTCGCCATTTGCCAGATATTTGGTCAGTGACTCCACTTGTCTCAATCACCTTGGAGCCTTTTTTTTTACATCCTCCTCATCCACTCACAAGCTGACATCATTTAGTGTTGTCAGCAGACTTGGGACCATTGCAATTGAGCCCCTCAACCAAAGATATGATGTGTATTGGGAATAGCTGGATGCCAAATCTCGATCCTTGTTATAACCTCCAAGCCTTCCATTCAAAAACATGGTTTTATTCCAACTCACTGTTTCCTGCCAGCTCTCCCATTCTAAAACCATGACCATATATTAGCCCCAGTCCCACAGGATTCGAATTTGCACAAAAGGCTTGGGGCTTTATCAAAAATCTTTCTGAGATTCCAATCGTATTGCGTTGATACCTTCTCCATAATTTTGTTAACACCCACTTTCTCAAATCTGATTCCTATTTCATAAACCTCTATTGACTTTGTCTGTGCCCATTAATTTCAGTCCAATATTTTCTCTAAAACATTTTAGTTGCTAATTTCATTCTATTCCCTTTTTCTCAGCAGACTAAATTTCCCTAGAATTGGGAGGAAATGTTATTTTTGCTTTTTTTTTTGTGAAGGCATAACTGAAGTACTTGCCCCATTAATCCGCTATTTCCCTGTCCTCAATTATCTGATAAAGAATGGAAGGAAGCTGCCCCTTCATCTCTTAATTTTGTCATTGACGTATTTTCAGAAGATATTACAAGTTCACTCATATACAGTTTGATAAGATATTCTTCAGAAATCCATCAATTCCTATCTTAAGCTACTGAATGATTGACCTTTCACAGCCATACAATCGCAGAAGCACAGACTCTGCACTGACAGAAATACAGCACGGTCTACATTAGCCCGACTTTCCAACACAAAACTCGTCGCTGTGAATCTTATGGCATTTCAAGTGCACAACCATGTATTTTTTAATGGTTTTGAGGTTACCGTAACAATTCCCCTCTCACGAAGTGCATCCCAGACCCCAACATACTTTGGGTGAAAAACAGTCCCCAAATTCTCACTAAGCCTCAAACCCTTCACTTAAAAAGTGTGTCCCTTTCACTAAAAGGGCCAACTGCTGTCTGTCCACCCCGTCCATGTCCCTCGCAATCTTATCCTCCTGATTCACGTCCCCCTTAGTCTTCTCTGCTCCAAACTAAACAACCCGAGCTTATCCTGCCTCTCTCCAAAGCTGATATGCTCCATCCAAGGAAACATCCTGGTGAATCGCCTCTACACCCTCGCCAGTGCAATCACATCCTTCCTGTAATGTAGCTCCCAGAACTACACACAGGATTCCATCATGGCTAACGAAAGTTCCGCATAGCTCTTATAATCTATGTTTCGATGTGTGAAGGCTGCGTTTACGGTCCCGTATGCTTTCTCAAATTGTGTGTTACCCTGTCCAGCCACAGTCAGGGATATGTGGAGAAGCAGTCACTGAGCTTCCTCTTGTTCTGCCATTCATTTAGTCCTCCGCTGCCTGGTTCCTTCTTCCAAAGTGCATCACCTCATATTTATCAGGGTTACATTCCATCTGCCATTGATGTGACCATCTGACCATTCCATCTGTACCTTCCTGTAACATAAAGCCTTCCTCCTCACTGCCAACCACCCGGCTAATCTTTGTATCAAACACAAACTTATTCATGTCACCCCCCACCCCTCGTCCAGATTCACAGCTGCATCCTTTATGATAAGGTTTAAAATCAGGAAACACCAGCTTATAGTCCAACAGGTTTATTTGGAGGCACGAACTTTCGAGGCGCTGCTTCTTCATCAGGTGGTTGTGCGCTTTGATGAAGCACTTCGAAAGCTAGTGCCACCGATTAAACCTTTGGACTATAACCTGGTGTTATGCAATTTTTAGCTTTGACCACCCCAGTCCAACACCAACACCTCCGAATCACACATATTAAGAGACACAGCACTGATCCCCGTGGTACTCCTTTGGACACTAGCCTCCAATTGCACAAACAGCCTCCTACCACCACCGTCTGTCTCCTACCACTAAAGTTGATTTGGATGCGACTTGGAAAGTCACTAATGAGTCCCACCTGTTCCCTGGTTATTCTGTTCCGCTGGACACACTTGGAGAATATCTGGAGATTCTCCCTAATCTTGCCTGCCGGTAGGTTTCCATGCCCCTGTGTTAGTTAGTCCCCTCCAAGTGAAGAATTTCCACCATATTGCAGTCTTAACTGGCCTGTCCCAGATCCTGCCATAATTTGCCTTGGATGTGGAATAGACAGCGAGGGAAGCATTCTGTTAATTTCCAACTTGTCAGATGTTTTGTGAATTTTCTAAATTTCACTGTGACCCACCCCTCACTTTTGAAACTCTAGAGAACACAGGCCGAGTTTCCTCATTAGGCAATCTCACCATCTGAGGTATCTATCTGGAGAATTTCCACTGCACTTCCTCTGTGGTCAGTATATTCTTTCTGAGATTCGGTCACAAAAACTGTGCACAATACTCCAGGTACAGTCCCATCAACACACTGAGAAACTGCTTCAACATGTCTTTATATCAATGTTCTGATTCTCTTAAATGAAGTTGATACAAACTTTAAATTTCCACTTAGGTATATTCCTCCAAATAACCTTTACATTGATTGCATTTACGAATTCACTAAGATCTTTTAGAAACCCTTCCGAAAATCCAATATATGCCACTTTTACTGCTTCCCTTTTATCTATGCTGTAAGAAACAACTTCAAACAATTCCAAAGTTTATCAAGTATGATTTCTCTAACAGAAATGCATGCTGATTCTCTCCATTGTAGCTGATAATTTCTAAATAGCAAAAATATCATCCTGTGTAATAGATTCCAAAAGTTTCACTACAAATGTCAAGTTAATTGGTCTGCAGTTCTTCACACTATGTATGTTACCCTTTGTAGCTGTTTGGATTCCTTCCATTCATCTATAGTGCTTGAGTCACGTTTATCCACAATAGTTTCCAGTCTCTGCAGAATGTACAGGAAAATAAAACACAGTCATCGACAGTGCAATTAATACTACTATTGGTGATTTATTTCTGACGTTTTGATAGGACGTACATCTGTTTCATCAGACTTAGCAATGTTCAATCCTGCTCCATTGTTCAAGTACTACCTTGTTACTGATATGAATTGACTTTATGTCTTTAGCTCCAGGAGTCCGATATGATCACTTGGTATTACTGGGAGATTTTCTGGAAGACATGAAGACAGATGCAAAGTGACTGGTTGTTTTCTTGGCCATTTCCCTGTTCTCCAAAATGACCTCTCCTCTCCCGATTACAAATTTTCACGTTTTGTCGTGCTTTTATTTTGTTTCCTTTGAAATATAGATCGTAGATTGATGCAGTCTTTGTGTTCCTGTTCGTTAGCAGGTATGTTCTCTTTTTGATTTCCTTTTCAGTTTCATGGCCTTCCATTTTCGCATCGTTAATTTCTGAGAGTTCTCAGGTTTCCACAACAGTTGGAATTCTTCTGAAGTTTCTTCCTATGATTAACATATTTTCTAATTTGTTATGTTAACCATCATTGAGTCACTTTCTCACTCTTTGGTGTTTGTACTTGAAATAAATAGACGTATGAACATAGAACATAGAACATAGAAAAATACAGCGCAGTACAGGCCCTTCGGCCCTCGATGTTGCGCCGACCAAATCCTACCTAACCTACACTAGCCCAATAACTTCCATATGCCTATCCAATGCCCGCTTAAATGACCATAAAGAGGGAGAGATCACCACTGCTACTGGCAGGGCATTCCATGAACTCACGACCGCTGCGTAAAGAATCTACCCCTAACATCTGTCCTATACCTACCACCCCTTAATTTAAAGCTGTGTCCCCTAGTAACAGCTGACTCCATTAGCGGAAAAAGGTTCTCAGTGTCTACCCTATCTAAACCCCTCATCATCTTATAAACCTCTATCAAATCTCCCCTAAACCTTCTTTTCTCCAATGAGAACAGCCCCAAGTGCCTCAGCCTTTCCTCATAAGATCTTCCTACCATGCCAGGCAACATCCTGGTAAACCTCCTCTGCACTCGTTCCAATGCCTCCACATCCTTCCTATAGTATGGCGACCAAAACTGCACACAATACTCCAGATGAGGCCGCACCATTGTCTTATACAACTGCAACATGACCTCAGGACTCCGGAACTCAATTCCTCTACCAATAAAGCCCAGTACACCATATGCCTTCCTCACAGCACTATTTACCTGGGTGGCAACTTTCAGAGATATGTGTACATGGACACCAAGATCCCTCTGCTCATCCACACTACCAAGTAGCCTACCATTAGCCCAGTAATCCATCTTCTTGTTACTCCTAACAAAGTGAATCACTTCACACTTAGCTACATTGAATTCCATCTGCCACCTTTCTGCCCAGCTCTGCAACCTATCTATATCCCGCTGTAACCTGCCACATCCTTCTTCACTGTCCACAACTCCACCGACCTTTGTGTCATCCGCAAACTTGCTCACCCAGCTTTCAAGCCCCTCCTCTAGATCATTTATAAAGATGACAAACATTGGTATGTTCCAGACTTTGCATTATTTCTAAAAAAAACTCCTGGTCCTGAACAGTTATATTCAGGAACACCACAGGAGGATAGCAGGGGATAGAGAAGAAATTGCAGGAGCACTGCTTGGCTCTTTTCTATCATCGCAGGCCAACGAGTAAGGTCCTGGACGACTGGAGCGTAGCGAATGCTGAGCCCGTATTCAAGAAATGCTGCAAAGATAAACCTGGGAACTCCAAGACCAGTCATCCGAAAAGCTAGTGGGTAGGTTATTTTAGAATTGAATATACATGCAATTGGAAAGACAGGGTGTGGTTCGGAGTAAGATTAGAATGATGCTGGAAAAGCCGAGCAGGTCAGGCAGCATCCGAGGAACAGGAAAATTGATGTTTCGGGCAAAAGCTCTTCATCAAATTCGGCACGGGAGTTTGTGCAAGGGAGATCATGACTCACAATTTTGTTGGAGTTCTTTGGTAAAGTGACCAGCAACATTTCGGAGGTCAGGGTGGTATATGTAGTCTAGATGGATTCCAATCAAGCCTTCCATAAGGTTTCACCTGGTATGCCGCTCTGGAAGGTTCGATCACATGGAATTGAAGGGGAGCTGGCAATTTAGGTACAACATTGCCTTGATGGTCGGAAGGAGCGATTAATAATGGAAACATGCTGGTCAGACTGGAGGCCTGTGAATAGTGAAATGCCTCAGGGGTTGATGCTGGGACCACTACATGTTACAAATATCTATAATTTACAAGAAAATGTACAGGCATGATTTGTAAGTTTGAAGATGGCACTAAAACAAGCGGCATCATGGAGAGTGAGGAAGGTTATCAGAAATTTCAGAAATTACAGCAGTATCTTGATCAGCTGGAGAAGTGGCTGAGAAATGGCAAATGGATTTTAATATTGATCAGTGCAAGTTCTTGCATTTTAGAAAGTCAAATCATGGTTGGAGTTTCATGGTGAATGATTGGGTCCTAACGGGTGTAATGGGTCAGAGGGATCTTGGAATTCAGGTGCATGGTTCTCTGAAAGTTGATTCCGAGGTAGACAGTGAATTGAGCTTTTGGCACACTGGCCTTAATCGGTTTATATCACTGAGCATTGAAATTTGGGAGTTAAGTTGCAGTTATACAGGATGCTGGTGAGGCCATATTGGCAGTGTTATGTTCAGTTTTGTTAACTTTGCTATAGGAAGGATGTTATTAAACTGGAAAGAGTGCAGAAAAAATTACAAGGATGTTGCCAAGGTCTCAATAGTCTGAGTTATAGAAAGAGGTTGGACAAGCTAGGACTTTTTACTTTTGTGTGCATGAGACTGAGGGGGGAATCATATTGAGGTTTATAAGATCATGTCAGGCATGGATAGAGTGAATGCACACAATCTTTTTTTCCTAGAGTTTGGTAATCACAGACTAGAGGGCATCAGTGTAAGGTCAGAGGGGGCAGAATAAAAGGGAACATGTGGAATAACTTTTTAACACAGGGGCTGTTATGCATATGGAATGAGAAGTGGTTGAGGTGGATACGTTAACAAAATTTAAAAGGTATTTGAACAAATACATGGATAGGAAAGGATTAGAAGGATACAGGGCAATGGCAGGGAAATGGGGTTAGCGTGGGTGGATACTTGGGTCGGAATGGACCAGTTTGGGATAATGAGCCTGTCTCCGTGCTGTCGGACTCTATGGCTCTAACAACCATTGCTTGTCTCCCACTGAATGTTATATTGTACTTTCCAAATTCACTGAAGATGTCTTGACACTCTAGCCTTCAGTCTTCCATGATGTTTGACTAGAATATTTAAGCATTCTATATTGTATACAGACACCTTGTAAAATGCATCTTATAAATGCCATTATCCCTTAAAAACTGCTTCAGACCAAGGTTAATACTTCATCATTCTGACCATACAACATCAAATCCAAAATAACCTGCTCTCTACTTTGTTTCACAACATACTCTTCAACCCACCTCATATACACTTGCAGAACTTGTTTTTCACTGCTTCAGCTGTCATAGTTAACGCAGCTTAGATACAACTTGAGACCATTCAATAAGACTGCGGTCTCCACAAAACTTGCTTATCTAATTTCCAGAGCACATGATGCTCAGATTTTCTGCTACCGTTTTGGTTTCAATATATAACACACCAATATTAGCTTCTCCTTGCTGTCTGTAAACTCTACCTAAACTGATTCTCTGGAAGCTGAGGGACAGGTCTGTGTCGTTATTAGTGACTGTCTTGGACAAGACATTCAGGGATGCTCACGTCGACGCTGAGATGATCTGAAGAAATGTCCCACAATACTGGACAAGCAACAATATCTTCCTCGCTCTGTTAGGATAAGAGTTACCATATACTCTCTGCTCCCTCACACTCACTGTATATCTGTTATAGCACCTAACACCGAACAAGGTTCATGTCTGTCTCCAAATAAGGCTCAAGCACTCCCACTCTCACTCTTGAATTCAGCAACTAATCATACTATATGGATTCAAAACTGTCGACTGACTCATTCCAGACACCTCACAACTCCCCCTACCTACACCAGCACATACAGCCATGTCACCCATTCCCAGTCCCACTCCATGCCTTTCTCCCATTCGAGGAGAAACAGCCTGAATAGGATAGAAAGGGCCAAGCTGCTTAGTGGAGTGCCCAATATCTGTTACCTCACTCCCCTCCCCCCACTCCATGTGGGGAGAACTCTTGAAGAGCTGGAGCGGACCTGGACGCCTCGTGTGGAGAATCTGAAACATCCATGTCCTACTGACCAGGTAAGGCTCAATGTTCAGTGAAAGACGATTCTCAAACTAAACCCACTGGCAGTTCCAACAACAGTCCTTATACTTCCAAAAAAAAACACACGCAGATACCTCCCTGCACAGAGAAGCAGACACAGAAATACATAGGTGAACACACACAATACTTACCAGGAGATAGTATACATACACTTAAAAACACACAAATACATATGCAGTCACATACAAGTGGACATAAATACAGATGGAAACACTGGCTGAAACACAGACAGACTGATGTAGACACGCAAACTCACAGATAATAAGCACATGGACACACACACACACACACACACACACACACACACACACACACACACACAGAGGCACACACACACACGCACAAATACTCACTCACATACAGATACACAGAGGCACAGACACTAGTGTCATTAAGACACAATTGATTTGTAAGGGGATCAAGGATTCTAAGTAGAAGGCAGAAGAATGTGGTTGAGGAACATATAAGAAATTATTGAATGGACGTTCCGAATCAATAAACTGAATGGCCTCAATCTGATCATTTCCTTAATGCTCCTGCGGTATTATGCTATCAGGTCTTCTCTTCCTGAGACAGCAGCAGAGGCTGGGTGCGATATATATTTGAATGGAAAGGGTCAGTGGGAATGTGGGATAGGATTGGATTCCGGAATGGATTATGTTCCAAATTATTCCTAATTATTCTCTCCTTATGTCTGAAAAGAGGTGGTGATTTGATGTTCAATTAACACAGTTTGAAAATAACAATCCCACAATGAAATAAGGACGTCCCTTTTCCGTTAGTGTTGTGTTACCTGTGTTGTCCTCATCCCCAGGGAGCAGTGAAGACTCGGTTATTAAAGATATTCAAGGCTGAGCTCGACTGATCTTTACTGGACAGAAGGGTCAGTGTTTATTGGGAACACACAGGAAATGGATGATCAGACACACTCAGATCAGCCATGAACATTCTGAATGGAGAAGCCGAATGGGCAAACTTCTGCCCCTATCCCATGTATTGTTACCTCAATCCACTTCTCGATGCTGTTGCAGGGTTGGGGACCACTCTATTCTGTCAGACAGTATCGTTATAATGACACAGGAGGGGTCCATTCCGCCACTCTAAGGAATTACACAGGATTATAGAATTAATTCAGCTCATTCACTACACCACACAGTCCAGGAGGAGACCATTCAACCCACCTGAGTTGCTACACAGAAATAGGGAAGATGCCCCTACAGGAAATAGGAAGTAGAGATAAGTGTTTATTTTCAAGCTGCAAAGCTTTAACTGATGGAGTGCCTCAGGGATCACTGTGGGGTCATCAATGATCAACAATCTGTAACAAAGATCTGGAGGAAGGGGAGGGAATGGCTTGGAGCTCAATTAGCTCGTACACCAAGATGGTCATTCAATGTGTCGTCAAATGGAGTTAGTCAGTCTGCAATGTGAGACAGGCAGGGAAGGCGAGTGAGCAAACCTTCAGCAGAAGGAACACACGGTAAGTTGTCTATTTGGCATGAAGGTTGAAACAATGGTAAACAATTTAAATGGAGAGAGATTGCCGAACTCTGTGATACAGGAGGTTTCCATGTTCTTGCGACATGAGTCATATGAAGTCAGATGCAGCAAGTAATTTGGAAGGTAAGTGGAATGATGCTGTTTTTGGCAAAAGGTATCAAGTTTAATTACAGGAACGTTTTACTGCATCTGTACAGGGCATTGCTGAGACCACACCTGATGTACTGTGTGCAGGATTGATCCCCTAACACTAAAATAAAAATATATAATTATTTTCGAAGATTTTCAAAGAGGTTTCCCTTTACACATTCCTGGAATGCCTTTTGTTATGGGGGATTATCAGTTTTGATCATTGCTGAGAAATAGTATTGAACCATCCATGACTTTCTGGAAAGTGTATCAGCTAGATGCATATTATCTCCTGTCAGGGAGACTAAAGCTAGAGAACAAACTTTAAGAAAAAGATGCATTGATATTAACACACAGACTATGAAGACACCTACCAATATTTACAAATTACACAGACACATGTAAGCATGTCAGCAAATTATAAAGTGGGGACATTTTTTGCGATTGGAAGGAATTGTGTACAACAAGAGCAATGACGCACCTGCATATAATCCATAATCAGGTTTTCCAGAGACTGCTCCAGGAGATCGCACATGGTCCAGTTTGGTGTTCAGTGACAAAATTGTATGTTCCAACACAGAGAGGGAGAAAAATGTTCCCTGTCTGAGAAGGAGCAGCCGATTGACCCTTCTCTCTTACTTTGTTCCACCAGATATCAAAGTGTGAGACAATAAAATTCTTGCGTCATCTTTATCACTTGTGAAGGATTCCTGGTGAGGATTCATTGAAATCTCTCCACTGCCAGAAATGAAGGGAATTCAGCCAAATTCCACTGTTCCAAAAAGAAATCCCACGACCAGTAGCTTTTGTGAGCAGAACAACTTCAAAGGTAGAATAACATTGTGGGGCACTCCATCATTTTACCATTTGTTATGAGTTTAACTTGCTGTGCCTCACATTTTTCAAGAATATGGCCTACTCTGAGACCTAAATCATTGGCCACCTCACTAAACTGATTGCATTTAAGATGGGTGTAATCAGTGGAGGAGTTGGACTGGAAAAGAACATAGTGACCCTTCAACATTTGTTGGAACACAAATGAGAATTTCAAAAAGGCTGTTCAAAAGGAAATTCCCTTCCCCAGAGGATTGTGGTGCCTGGATGTTTGCATTTATTCAAATTTGTTTTGGTATGTCGTAAAATGGTATACGGACAGAAATGCGCTGCTTTGAGCAAAAGCACATGAAGCGGTGACAAAGTATTTAATAGCCCATTCCTGCTGCTCAGTCCTGTGTTGCTATGATCTATTCAACCCCTCACATCTCCTGCAAGGAACAGATGGAGGCTGCTTGCTCCAAATACCTGGTCAACAGTAATACAGAATCTCATTCAGTCCCTCAAGACTGTCACACATGGTTTAGTGTTGGTTGGAAAATGCTATCTGTTTCCACAGATGCTTCTGGTCTCTTTACAGAGTGTTTCCTCTCCGCAACTTGTGGTTCATTTGTTGGTGATATCATAGACCCAGATTCACGGTGAATACAGTCCCCATACTTCAACCAGAGATAACTCACAAAATACTTTACCCTCTCTGTTTGCAACATTCAATAAAAGAACATTCAGGAAAATTACAGCCATTAACTTTGCAATTACTGATTATGAGGACAAAAGGAACAGCATCAGGTAATTTGGATGATCAAGCCATTGCATAACATCATGGCTGATCTACTGTTGACAGTAACTCCTCTTTAATGCCCAATTCTTCACCCCTTAGCTCTCCGACAGGTCAAAAATCCATCTCCGTCCTCCTTAAATGCTTTCAGAGATAAGGCTCCCCTAACTCTCTCGCCCAGATAATTCCTGACAGGGATTACCTTCGGTGAGAGGAAAGCCCTCCCTTTTCATACACCAACACCTGTTGATATGGACAAGAGGCGAACACAGGGGCTCAGGAAAGAGCGAATGGCTTTGATACCACGGCAGGATTTGTCTGAGGATGGCATCGGGACCACCTACTTATTTGATCTGAATGTGGATCAGGTGTAACCTTTTCACTGGCCGGGGTCTTTCAGAACACAAATAAAGAGGTTTGGGGTCAGTTGCCAACAATCTTCTCAGTCCCAGGACATCTTTGCAGGAGATCCTCGGGTTAGCCCCCTCAGCACAAACATCTTCAGCTGCTCCATCAATGTATTTTCCCATCATAAGATCTGAAGCAGTTATGATGACTGAAGATCACAGAATGTTCAGAACATTTCGTCCCCCATCAGCTCCTGAATCCTCTGTGTCCATGTGCAGCAAGACCCGGACAGCATTCCGGTTTGTGCTGTTAAAGTGTCGGTAACATTTATGTAACAGTACGGCCAGACACTGCACCTTTCCACAGTTATAAGAGGAGCTCATTCAGCATCTCCAGCTGGTTGCACATGGGTATGAGATACCATTCAGGAACAGGAAGAGTGACACCACATTCAATACTTCTGCCTGTTAGACAGGAAGGAAAGTCGTCTGTTCAGTGCGTCGAGCTGTTAAACAGGAACAGGCAGAGCCCAATCAGACCCTTAACCCTGTTCCATGGGACCAGGAGGTGTCTATTCATCCCTACGAGGCAGTTATATGGAACATGAGGGGGTCATTGATGTTCCAACATGACAAGCCAATGAAAACGAGACTGCACTGATAGAGGACTCCATGATGTTAATCATGGTTCCATTGTTTGTTGAACGTGTGTTGCTTTAACATAGTTTGCTGGCAGTGAGGAGGGAAGACAAATGATTTGTGCTAAGTCTCAAGGAGGCATCTTCCATCGCTGAGAAGACACACCCATGTTCTCCATGGAGATCAGAATCTGGTGAGAATAGTTAACTGTTTTAGCATGAAGGTATTGTGGCTGCTGTAGGGATTGCGGATAACGAGACTTTTAGTGCAGGACCATAGACCAAATCCACTGTATTAATGTGGGGAGAGTTTATTCAAAGACTGGCCCGCTGTCTTTCTCATGCGACATGGGGATTGGGTGTGGAGTGAGGGGAATATTGTCAGAGGCTCTTAAACTATCGACAATCATGTAACCCGAGTAAAAAAGAAGCCATGGAATATTTCATCGTATCAGTGTCCATTTAGAACATCGTGAGTGACTGTCCCTCCCCCTCAAATTTCAATGCAATCACCTCTCATTCTGTCACAACGCCAGAGATTAATCTTCACTGTCTCCTCATGGTACCATAATCCCAGGGATTAGTCTGGAGAAGCTCCATTGCACTCTCTCTGCGGCAAGGCGATCATTCCTTATGAAGGAGATAAAGTCTGTCCACAGTGTCACAAATACTGCCTCAACAACACTCTCAGCGATGATCACAATAACTCTTTTTCCTCTTAGACATCTCCGTTTCTTTCCTGTGGCATAATAAAAGATTTTCCTTCTCTCTATAATGCTGGAAAGAGATAACACTTTTATAACAAAGGTACTGTTGCTGCTGTCGGGATTATGGATAACATGGCGTTCATGGCAGGATCACGCACCAATTGAACTGTATTAACGTTGGGAGAATTTATTCAAAAGCCTGAAACCACCCCCCGACCCCTCTCTCTCTCCTCTCTTTCTCTCTCTGTCTCAGTTGAAATAGGGAGTGGGGGTGGTTGGGTCGAACGTTCTCAGAGGCTCTTAAAATATCGAAATCATGTAATCTGAGTGAAAAAACACAATGGAACTTATCACCCTAACAGTGTCTGTTTAGAACATCATGGGTAATTGTCCATCCCCCTTAAGGTTCAATGCAACCACCTCTTATTCTCTCACTGAGCTTCACTCACTGCTCATGGTGTCATCATCCCAGGGATTAGTCTGGTGAAACTTTAGATAAAGACTATCCACAGTACCCAAAATACTGTCTCAACAACACTCTCAGGGATTGTCAAAAACATCTTTTCTCTCATTTAGACATCGCCATTTATTTCATGTGCCACAAAAAGCCATTCCTTCTCCATGCACAACGACTGACATGGAATTTATAAATGCCTTAAATCTGTACTTCAGCATCAATAAAGCCAGCACCAGAGATTCCTATGGAGATGTGCATCACTCTCGGGGAGAATTTTAATGAGATTGAATACACCTAAAATAGGGGATGATCACGTACCTGAATGGAAATGAGATGTAGCAATACAGAAAACAGGCAGAAAAAGGGAGCTATCTTTACCTTTAATCTTCTCTCACAGGATGTATGAAGCCCTGGTCAGGGCAGCATGTTATGCAGATCTTGAACTGAGTGGCTGGTTCAACTGTTCCACAGTACTGGAAAGAGTAAAACGCATAGCTTTGGGTTTGTAGTGTCACAACACAGGATAAATCTTCCTGTTTAATTAAAACCAGCAACAGAGAAAAGATTTATCCCATGCAGTAATCTGTGATAATTCTAGAGTCCAAATTTATTTAAAGTAAAATATAACAACTTTATTTCTTAAAGTATAACAGAGAATAATAAACGAACGACTATTTACAACTTCTTCCTCTAACCTGTCTTTGATCATTCCCCTCCACAATACTAGGTCGACAAGACTCCTAATTAAGATATACAAAACAAAACTGCTTATCTCAAAACCAGGAAGCTTTTGGTTCTTCTCCATTTTCCTGTCTTCTTTTCTTCTTGGGGACTCTGCTTCACCAGTTAAAGGTACTTATAGGAAAGCTGTGTTACAGGCAGTCTTTGTATGCTGGTAGCTTGGCCGTTCTTCTCTCAATTTTTCAATTTTCCATGGTCTTGTACCACCAAACTATTGGATGGTATCATTGGCTGTTAAGATTGTCAATATAATAAATTAAAACTTGGTTGGAGGTGGATATTTTGGAGTATAATTTAAAATGTTTTGCTGAATTTGTTTCGAGACAATGAGCTAATCGGGTTGTTCGACCAAACGTTACATTATATGTATTTTTCAGAACTCTTGATGCTGTCAGGTCGTTATTGTTGGCTTTTAATTCTCTAAAAGGTACAGTACACCCACGTGATCATCACAGAAGTCGCACGGAAACCTGAGGAGGGAATCATGACACATTGACTTCCTTAAAGGTCTTGAGGCAAGCAGATTGGTTTTTATAACAAACGATAATGGTTGCATTTAAACTCCCCAATTTCCTGCATGAGATATCAACAGACCATTATTCTGTGGCTCTAGATTATGAGTCAATGGCTTGACCACTATAAACTGTTTTCCCTGATGTGCAGAGAACAAGTTAAACATTCTCAACAGCAATTATTTAGTGACGGACATGGTTATTAGGAACGTGAAACTGTTGCATCCGGATTGAACAAAGGCACAAATGGTTTATTCAGATATTGCACTGAGACCGAGGACGAGACTGGGATATCATGACGGTGGTATTGGACAGGATTGGTGAGTGGGGAGGACATGGAGATGTAAACCTGTGAAGGACAAAATGGATTATGGAGTTTGAGAAGACTCTGGTTCCTTCTCGTATGTCAGTGAGTAATTTATAAATCGTAGTTTGATAGTTATAATATATAAGTAAATGAATTTTTGTTTGGAACTGAAGATATTGACTTGCACTTTCCAAAATGTACATATCATGAGCTGACATTCAGTTCAACCCAGTTGAGTAGACAAATCTAATGACTTACCAGGAACACCAACTATCGCGAGAATGGGATAGTAACCACCTTGAATAATCCAAAGGATATCCAGGATCCGATATGCTAATGATATCCAAGGCTGAGAAAGCCAGTAAAGACCCTGGGATAAACTCCTGTCCATTGTTTGAACATTCCAGTCTAATGTTCTCAGATTCGGATCCATTGTTGAACATTCCAGTCTAATGCTCTCAGATTCGGATCCATTGTTGGAACATTCAGTCTAATATTCTCAGATTCGGATCCATTGTTGGAACATTCTTATACATTGTCCTCAGATTATGAACTATTATTGTAAAGTTCTGTCTAATGTTCTCAGATTCTGATTTCTCCTCTCCGTATCTCTCGAGCTGCTGATCCCTGTTAGTGCTGTAAGTGATGCTCCTACTCACACTATGGGATAGCACATTGAACAGAGCCCATTTATTTTTCAACGATGGAAACTCTCCACTGGGATGATTAGGATCTACGGAGATTTACATTAATCACAGTCACTGAACAAATAACTCAATTTAACCTCTTTGAGTTCAATATTGATTTTATTAAAATTTAAAAGAACGTTTAAAATTTACTCATTTATTTTGGGATATGTGGGGGTGGCGGAGAGAATGAATATTGGAGATGGTAGATTGATTGCGTGTAATCATTCAATCTGGCTTGGCTATGGGAGTAATGTCAGAGGATTGTCAGAACATAAACAAGTTTCTCCGTTTATAAATGGAAACATACAGTCTGTAACTACTGATCAGTGATTATAATATCAGTAAAATATGGAGAGAACTTTTCTAGTCCATAATCTGACAGGCAAATGTGCCTTCGACAACATGAAGTATAACAGACAAATGGCATCGATGTGTTAGCAGAGAATATGATATGACACACAATTCAGATGGTTAGTCGAGGATCAGAGAGGGCATGTGAGTGTCATGCTCTTAATGTTGTCGATGTCAATCAACTGTGATTAAGTACCATGCATTGGTTTTCAATTTCAGTGTGATTATGTTATTGGGGACATGGCTGCAGAGACTGGAGGGAGGGAACATAATATTTCCCAGTCATCAGTATTGGGATGTTACTCTTTATAAATCATAAGAAAATCAAATTCTGGGACACATCTCCAATGAGGAGTGAGGAGATCCAATATTAACCATACGACCAGAATACATTGGAGCAGAAATTTGGCCATTCAGCCCATTGAGCCTGCTCCGCCATTCAATGATGCTGTTAAGCTTCTCAACACCATTCTTCCACTTTCTATCTGTAACCCTTCATCCCCTTTACAATCAAGAAACTATCTTACTCTTAAATATACTCAATGACCTGGCCTTGATAGCCTTCTGTAGCAGTGAATTCCCTAGATTCACCACTCTCTGGCTGAAGAGGTTCATCTTTATCTGTGTTTGAAAAGGTCTTCTCTTTACACTGTGCCCTCAGATGTTCTTCATATATTCAGCTTTTCATGCCTGGGACCACTTTTGTGAATCTTATCGGAAAATGCTCCAGGGCTAGTACATCCTTCCTGAGATATGGGACCCAAAACTGTGCTCAATAATCCAAATGTAGCCTGAACAAAACCTTATAAAGCCTCAGAAGTACATCCCTGCAATTATATTCAAGCCTTCTTGAAATAAATGGGATCATTTTATTTGCCTTCCCAACTGCTGATAACCTGCAGGTTTACCTTTCAAGATCCTTGGACTACCACCCCACCCCACCCCCACCCCCGAGTCTTCTGAACTAGCTCGCTATTTAGAAAATAGTCCATGCCTTTATTTTTGCTGGCAAACTGCATGACCTCACACTTGCCCACGCTATACTCCACCTGCCACTTTTTTGATCACTCCCCTAACCTGTGCAAATCCTTCAGCAGGAGAAAGTGAGGACTGCAGATGCTGGAGATCAGAGTCAAAAAGTGTGGTGCTAGAAAAGCATAGCCAGTCAGACGGACTCTGCGGAACAGGATATTCGACGTTTCAGACATAAATCCTTTATCGGGAATGAAGTGGGTGGGCGGGAAGGGATTGAGAGATGAATGGGAGGGGGCTGGGAGGAAGGTAGCTTGGAAGACGATGTCTAAATAGAGGTGTGTGGTGAGAGTGGAAGGTGGAGTGGATAGATGGGAAGGAAGATAGACAGGTAGGACAGTTCAACAGGCGGTGTTCAGTTGGAGGGTTAGATCTGGGATAAGGTGGAGGGAGAGGAGATGAGGAAGCTGGTGACATTGCGCTGGATACCATGTGGTTGAAGGGTTCCAAGTTGGAAGACGACGCGCTCTTCATCCAGACGTCTGGTGGCTAGAATGAAGTGGAGGAAGCCAAGAACTTGCATGTCCTTGGAGGTGTGGTGGGAGAGGCGAAGTATTCAGCCACAGGGAAGTGGGGTTGTTGGGTATGTGACGGAGAGTGTTCCCTGAACCGTTCTGCAAGTTGACGCCCTGGCTCCCCAGTGTAGAGGAGACCAGGAGCAATGGACAGAGTAGATGAGGTGTTTGGATGCACAGGATCTTCTCTGCCTGATGTGGAAGAATCCTTTTGGGCCTTGGATTGAACTGAGGAGGAAGTTGTTGGCACAGGTTTCATACCTCTTGCAATGACAAGGGAAGGTGCTGGGAGTGGAAGGTGGCTTGTTGGGGTGTGGAAGGTGGGACTCGTGAGCTAACGAGGGAGTCGTGAAGAGAATGGTCTCAGTAGAATGCTGATAGCTTTGGGAAGGGAAGTATATCTCTGGTGGTGTGGTCTTACTGTTGGTGGCAGAAATGGCGGAGGATGATGCGTTGTATCCTGAGGTTGGTGGTCTGGAAGCCGAGCATCAGAAGGGTTGCTAGAGGGTGCTACTGCACCCTCCTGCAGCTGAACCACCTCTTCGATGCTATCTATCCCTCTATTCCATCTTTGCACTGTTTGAAAACTTAGTCAGAATGCACTCAGTTCCTTCATGCCGACCATTAATGCACAAAGCGAATTTTGTAATCCCAACACTGATTCTTGAGGAATACCACTTGTCACTGGATGCCGTCCTGAGAAGGACACTTTTCTCCCCACTCTCTGCTTTCTGTCAGACAGCCATGCATCTATCCAAGCTAGCACCTTGCTTGTAACACCAGGGGCACTAATCTTTTTCTATCGCCTCCTGCGTGGCACCTTATCAAAGGATTTTATAGAAGAAGGTGGATAACATCTACTGGTTCTCTTTGGTCAAATCTGCTCGTTACTCCCGCAAAGTATTCCAGTTGGGCATGACCTCCCATTGATGAAACAATGCTGACTTTGGACTATTTTGCTAAATCCAAGTATTCAGAAATCCCATCCTTCACGATGGATTCCAGGGTGTTACCCACAAACAAGGTTAGGCTAATCAGTCTGTAATTTTCCATCTTCTGCCTAACTCTCCTTATTAAATGGAGTGTCACGTTAGCAATTTTCCAGCCATTCCTGATTTTAGTCATTCCTGAAAGATTACTACTTTCAATTTCACTACCTCTTCAGCTATCTCCCTTACAATGCTGGGGTGTAGTCCATATGATTCAGGTGATTTATCCAAATTCAGGCCGTTCTGTTTTCTAGCATGTTCTCCTTGGTGATGACCACCATACCAGCTCTGCCCTCTCACTCTCTTCAATTTTTGGGAAATTACTCGTGTCTTCCACCATGAACATTGATGCAAAGTTCCTCATTCGTTTCTTTGTTTTCCACTGCAGTCTCTCCAGCATCATTTTCCAGTGGTCCATATTCACTTTTGCCTCTCTTTTGCACTTTGTATATCTAAAGATCCTCTTACAGTCTCCTTTGTTGCTGGTTAGCTTATCTCCATATCTAATCTTCTCTGTCCTTTTTTTGCCCTCTGTTAATCTTTGTAAGTTTCCCAATTCTCTAGTTTCCCACTGCCCCTCACCGCATTACACGCTTGCTGTTTTGCTTGTATGCAATCCCTGACTTCCGTCGTCAGCCCTGGCTGCCTCATCTTCCCTGTACGATGCCTTTATTCCTCGGCAAAAATCTCTGCTGTGACTCCTGAATTAATCTTGGAATCTGCTGCTATTGCTGTTCCCCTGTTTTTCATGCTTGACCCCTCTCCGAATCAATTCTACCCAGGTTCTCCCTTATGCCTCTGTAGTTGCCTTTAGTCAGCTGAAATACTGTTACCTCTGATTCTATCTTCTCTCTCCCAATTGCAGAATAAATTCAACCATGTTTTGATCATTGCTTCCAAAATTTATCTTCATCCTAATCTCCATCACGAATCCTGCGTCATTAAATGCAGTATCATCTGTTCCCGAGTGGGCTCCACCAGAAGTTGCTCCAAAAAGCCATCTCATAAACATTCCTAAAATTCCTTTTCTTGCGAACCACTACGAATCTAATGTTCCCAGTGCCCCTGCATACTGACATCACCCATGATTACTGTACTTTGCCTTTCCTACACATCTTTTCTATCTCCTGGTGTATCTTCTGCCCCAGCTCCTGACTACTCTTTGGAGCCCTGTACAAGACTTCAACTGTGGTTGTCTTACCTTTGTGGTTCCTCAATTCTACCCACGCAGATTCTACACCATCTGACCTTACTTCCTTTCTTACTATTGATTTAATTTCATTTTTTAAATAACAATGCAAATCCACTCCCTCTGCCCACCTGCCTATCTTTTCGATAGGATAAATATCCTTAAATATTCAGATCCCCTTGCAGCCACATCTCTTTGATGCCCCTCGCTTCTTACCTGCTGATTTAATTCTGCGCCAGAAGCTAATTTACCTTATTCCTTGTACAGCATGCATTCAGTTGTAACCTCTTCAGTCCTGCATTGTCCGTCCCTCTTCTCATTGTCATTCATTTGTGCAGTGCGCCTGAAGTTTGATATGTTAAACATTTCCAGATGCTCTATCCTATTTGTGCCTGTGCTGGAGATTTTAATAACCTCTACTGAGTTCTGTACTTTTGCCTCCTCTTTTAATTCGGCTTTTCTAATTAAACCTTATAACTGCACCCACAACACACACACACACACACACACACACACACACACACTCTCTCTTAATCAGTTTAAAGCTCTGTCTGCAGCCCCGGTTAGGATTCACTCGGACTTGGTCTCAGCACGGTTCAGATGACCACTGTGCCAACGGAGCAGGTCCTTTCTTCCTCAGTAATAAAATGTGTTTATTCAACACAAAATACAAAGATAAAAAAGCGTTTCTGTACATCCCAAAATATGAAAACTACAAAAAGACGATATTGTTAAAATATACTTACTATGTGGAGCTATATCAATTATAATGTGAATTACAAAACCATGGAAGTGGCGTGGAAACTTTATCAATCATTATTTGACCCAGAGCTGAGATCCTGATTTCCCCCCTGCCAGTGATTCCCTTCACTGAGATTCCACCCTGCCTCTCACGCAGTGTCTACAGGGGCTATATGTTCCTGTTGGCCCAGAGTATATAAATTAATCCACCTTCTCCCTGGAACCAATCTATTGGTCTATTGGATTGTGTTCAGCTGTCAGCAACTCAGCTCTGGGATGTTATTAGCGATAAATGATCTGGGATGACAGCCAGTATCAGCATGGTGCTCACAGGGTATAGCACCAAACAGTCTGTGAGAGTTTCTAAGAAAAGTTTCTGTGTATTTCTCCTCATGCTGTCTCCTGATCTAACTTCACATTCGTCTGACACCCCTTGCTCTCACTCACTCTGTCGCTCCTTTTTTCACTCTGTTTATCTCACTTCACTGTCTTTCTCTCTGTTTATTTCTCTCCCTTTCAGTCTAGCTCCGATCATTATCTCTATTTCAAGTTGTCAAGTTGGAGACCTCATAGATGCATGATGGGCTGAATGGCCTCCCTCTGTGTTGTATTAATTCTGAAGTTCTCTGACCCACAGTAACAAGTTTTGGTGCCTGGAGAGACAAGCTGGTCCAGTGAAGGACACAGTGGACAATTAACCATTATCTCTTCTATTTTCTGACATGCAGCGACATCGAAATATCTGTTCAAACAAACAGATTCCTCATATTAAAATCAGCACACTTCAGACATGCCAGGCCATTGTGTTCAGTACACTGTTTTGTTTTGTTGGTCTTAGCTGTACTGGGATTAGTCTCCAACTCCTCCTCAGTCACTGTACCTGTGGACCTACTGCTGTGGTTCCACACACCCCTCCCCCAATGCCGCCACACATAAGTTTAAACCCTCGTAAAGGACGATAGCAAACCTGCCTGCCAGGAGGTTGCTGCCAGTTCAAGTCCATCCCGTCCATCTTGTTTATATCCTATCAACCGGGAATCCCAATGATCCACATATCGGAGAGTGTTGTCAGTTCATGTGCATCCCGTCCTTCTTGTGTGTATCATACTGACCCGTGAATCCCAATAATCCACATTTCATAAATTGCTGCCAGTTCAGGATCATACCGTCCTTTTTGTGTATATCCTCCCGACTCGGGAATCCCAATGATCCACATATCGGAAGTGCTGCCTCCGCTGCCAGCTCTTTGATCGTGTATTTAACTGTGTTACCTTACGATTCCGTACCTCATTCGCACGTGACATATTCTAATGTCTCCAGAATTCAAATATCCTTTCAGCACAACCCCAGCAAGGCCTTTTTTTTAAACTGGTTAGACTCGATAATAAAAACTTAAGTGTGACGTCAGGAAAGTGAGACAACTGAATCAGTCCAATGACCACCGGATCTGATATCTATCCCCGCCACCAAACCTGTTTGACAAGGCGTACATATGGACCATCTATTTGCAGATGGACGAGGATAAACAGAAGATTAGAAAACGTCAGAGCAGATGGATATGATTCCGCCTGTTTACTCAGCTTTGCTATTCAATTGGATTCTAGTTATTCTGTTCCTTTCAATGGCAGGGTCTTTACCTAGCATCCCCAGCGGGTCAGAAAGTTCCAGTGTCGTTGTGTGCACAGTCCTGCGAAGGGAGTATCTAGTGCCAGGCAATGGGATGTGGGGAGTCCCAGGGATGGCATAAGGAAATGCTGCATGTAGTGACGATGGACTGCGGGAACTGAGACAGATGGAATGGGCATCCAGGGACACTTCACTCAGACAAGTGGCCGGGCAAGATTCCTAAAGACCCAGAGGAACCCGCGAACCACAGCTGCTTTTACAAAAACCTGTCACATTTGCTGCATTTCTCCATCGAACAAAAGCAAAAATACTGTAGATGGTACAAAATCTGAAGCAAACACAGAGACGTACTGTGGAGAGAAAAAAGAGTTAATGCTCCCAATGCAGACACGGGTAACTCTACAAAGTCCACACAGACAGGGTCCAGAGATTAGAAATGAACCCAAGTCCCAAGCACTGTGAGGCAGCATTCCTGTGTCACCATGCTGGCCAATGCTGGATAATTGGGGATAGTATAGTTAAAAGCACAGACACTGTTCTCCGTGATTGGGATTAAGAGTCCTGAAGGTTGAGTTGCCTACATGGTGCTCGGTTTTGGGATATATCATCTGGGTTGCAGAACTTGGAGCGGGAGGGGAATGATCCAGTGGTCAGGGTCCGTGTAGGTACCAACGGCTGGACAAACAAATGACAATGAGAAGAGCGACGGGTAATACAGGACTGAACTATTATATCAGAAAGCATGCAGTATAAGGAATAAGGTAACTCATCCATAAATTGGCAGGTACGACATAGTGGGCATTACAGTGACATCGCTGCAAGAGGATCAGGATTGGGAGCTGAATATTCAAGGATATTCATCCTGCCGAAAAGATAGGCAGGTGAGCAGATAGATAGAGTTGTCTCAGTATTAAGATTGGAATCGAATCAATAATCAACAATAAGAAATGTAATAAGGTCAGATGGTGTAGAATCTGTGTCGGTAGAATTGAGGAATCAAAAAAGTGAAAAAATGCAGTTGGAGTTATATACAGGGAGCTGGGGTGTAAGATACACCAGGAGCTGGAAAGATCTGTAGGAAAGGCAAAGTTACAGTGATCATGTGGGATTTTATTTTACAGATGGACTGGGAATTCAGATTGATAGTGGTTGGCAGGAAAAGGAATTTGTGGAATGTCTACGTGATGGCTTTTTGGAGCAGCTTGTGCAGGCAGACTAGATGAGGGGATCTTAAGGTGACAGTGATCATAATATGATTGAATTTACTCTGCAGTTTCAGATGGAGAAGATAGAATCAGAAGTAACGGTATTACACCTGAATAAAGGCAATTACACAGACATGAGTGAGGGGCTGGATAGAATTGACTGGGAGAAGGGCCCAGCAGGAAAGACAGTGCAACAGCAATGGCAGGAGATTTTTGGACTAATTCAGGATACAGCAGAGATTTATCCTGAGGAAAAAGAGACTTGTATAGGGAGGATGGGATAACCATAGCTGATTAGGGAAGTCAGGTATAGCATAAAAGCAAAAGAGAAATGATATAATGTGGCAAAGTGCAGTGGGAAACCTGAGGATTGGAAAGCTTACAAAGACAAAACAGAGGGCAAACAAAATCAAATAAGGAGGGAGATTATTAAATATGGGGGTAAGCTAGCCAGTAATGTAAAGGAAGACTGTAACAGTTTCTTTCGATATATAAAGTACAAAAGAGCGGCAAAAGTGAACATTGGACTGCTGGAAAATGATACTGGAGAGATGGTAGTGGGGAACGAGAAAATGGAAAAGGCACTGAATAATTACTTTGTGTCAGTTTTCATGGTGGAAGGCACGAGTAATACCTTAAACATTTAAGATATTGAGGAGCCAGAGCTGAGTATGATGGCCCCCACCATGGAGAACATGCTAGATAAAAATGTAATGACTCGAAGGTGGTTAAATAACCTTGACCAGATGGACTACATCCCAGTATTATAAGGAAGATACTGAATATGGAGTGGAGGCAATCGTGGAGATCTTTCAGCAATCACTAGAGTAAGGAACGATCCCAGACCATCGGAAACCCACTAACGTGATACCCCTTTTTAAGAAGGGAGTAAGGAAAAAGACAAAAAAAAACCCATGAATAGTTTAACCTCTGTCGTGGGTAAGATCCTGGAATCCATTGTGAAGGATGAGGTTTCTGAATACTTGAAAGTGTTTGGTAAAATAGGGCAAAGTCGGCATGATTTCATCAAGGGAAGTTCATGCCTAACAAATCTATTGGAATTCTTTGAAGAGGAAATGAGCAGGCTCTACCAAGCACAGCCAATGGATGGTATCCACCTGGAATTCAAGAAGGCCTTTGACAAGGTGTCTCACAGGAGATTACTGAGTACGATAAGGGTCCGTGGTGTTAGAGGCAAGGTGGTGGCATGGATAGAAGCTTGTCTGTCTGGCAGAAAGCAGAGAGTGGGGATAAAAGTGTACTTCACAGGATGGCGGCCGGCGACAAGTGGTGACCCAGAATGCTCAGTGTTGGAATCATAAATTTTTACTTGTTACATTAACAATCTAGATGAGGGAATTGAGGGCATTCTGGCTAGGTTTGCAGACGATACAAAGATAGGCACATGGACAGGTCATATTGAGGAAGCGGAGAGGCTGATCAAGGATTTGGTCAGATAAAGAGATCGTCAGATGTATTCCAACGTTGGAAAGTGTGAGGCCATGCACTTTAGCACGAAGAATAGAGGCATAGTCTATTTTCCAAATGGCGAGAAAATTCAGAAATCTGAAGTGCAAAGGGACTTGGGAGTTCTAGTGCAGGGTTCTCTCAAGGTCAGCTTGCAGGTTGAGGCAGCATTTAGGAGAGTATTTGCAATTATGATTGGGAGCATTTACTACGAGAAAAATTGAATATAAGAACTGAATGTATCCTGCTCTGGTCAGACCACATTTGGAGTATTGTGCTCATTTTTGAGCTCCATACCTCAGGAAGGATGTACTGGTCCTGGAGCGTGTTCAGAAGATTTTCACGAGAATGGTCATAGGAATGAAAAGCTTATTGCATGAGGAATGTTTGAGTACTCCGGGTCCATACTTGATAAAGTTTGAAAGGATGAGAGGGAATGTGAAATAGACAGGATACTGAATGACCTGGAGAGAGTGGGTGTTGATAAGATGTTTCCATTGGATTAGAATCAGAGGGCACAGCCTTAGATGAAGGGAACACCTTTTAGAACAGTGATAAGGAGAAAGTTATTTAACAATAGAATGGCGAATCTTTGAAATTTATTGCCACAGAAGGCTGTGGGGGCAGGTCATTGAGTATATGTGAGACGGAGATGGATAGTTTTTGATTATCCAGGAGATCAAAGATTATGGAGAGAAGGTCGGAGAATGGGTTTGAGAAACCTATCAGCGATGATTGAATGACGGAGCAGACCCGATGGGCTAACTGTCCTAATTTATGCTCCAATGTCTTATAGTCTTCTGGTCTAAACCGGAAGGAAGTACCTTGCATCTCTGAGAAGATAGATTCATGTTCTTCATGAAGGTCAGAAACTGTTGGAAATAGTCAACTGTTTTAGAATGAAGGTAATGTGGCTGCTGTCAGGGTGGTGGATAATATAACATTCAGTGCAGGATCACACACCAACTGAACTATATTAATGTGGGGAGAGTTTATTCAAAACTTGGACCTCTCCATCTCTCTCAATGGGGAGTAGGGGTTGGGGTGGGTGGTCGTAACATCCGCCCAGACACTTAAAATGTTCCGAATCATGCATCCTGAGTGAAATAGCAGGCATGGAATTTATCACCTTCTCATTGACTGTTTAGAATATAAGAAGTGATTGTTCATCCCTCTCAGGATTCAATGCAATCACCTCTTATTCTCTCACAGCGCTACAGATCAACCTTCAGTCACTCCTCATGGTGCCATCATCCCAGGGATTAATCTGGTTGAACTCCTCTTCACTCTCTCTGTGATAAGGAGATCACTCCATATAAAGGAAAGAAAATCTGTCCACAATACCCCAAATACTGCCTAAGCAACACTCTCAGGTTTGATCACAATAATTCCTTTCCCTCACTTAGTTGGCTCCAATTCTTTTGTGTGACACAGGAAACAATTCATTTACAATGCACTGCCACTGACGTAGAATTTAAAAACATCCTTACATCTGGAGGTCAGCATTAATAAAGAACCAGCACCAGAGGTGACATTGGGGATGGACATCACTCTTGGAAGAGACTCAATCACAAAGGATACATCTAAAATAGTGAATGGCTACCTACATTAATGGAAATGAGCCGTTGGAATATGGGATGCAGGCAGAGGAAGGGAGCTATTATTCCTTCTGTTCTGCTCTCATGGGATGTGTGTAGCCATGGTCAGGCTAGGATGTTATGCCGATCTTGAACTGAGTGGCTGGTTCAGCTGTCCCACAGGACAATAAATAGTGCAAAAAATTGCCGTGGGTTTGCAGTTAAACAGAAACTTGACCAGAGAAGAATGACACACTGCCTTCTCTAATGGGCATAAGGCAAGGCGACATCAACAGATTATTATTCTGTGGCTCTAGAATACGAGGCAATGACGTGACCCACCATACACTGTCTGCCCATCTTTCAGATTTTGTGCAGAGAACAAGTCAAACATCTCACGTGCATTTATTTTGTATTGGACACATGGTTAGAAGGGACTTGAAACAGATATATCTGGAATTAACAAAGGAACAAACGATGGTTTATTCAGGAATTGAACTGAGGCTGAGGAGGAGACTTGGACGTCTTAACGGTGGTAATGGACAGGACTGGTATGTGGGGAGGAGATGGAGATGTACACTTTGCAGGAGGAAATGAATCAAAGAGGCTGAGAACAGTGTGTTTTCCTGTCGCGTGTTGGTGAGCAATTTGTAAATAATAATTTGCTAGTTTTAATTTCTAAAGAATGGAAATTTGATTGGAGCTGAAAATGCCGGCTTGCACCTTGACAATATCTGCATATCATCAGAATCGATTCAATTCAGATCATTTCAATAAACAGACAGAGTGACCTACCAGGAACACCAACTGTAGCAAGGATAGGATAGTAACCAGCTTGAATAACCATCAGTACATCTTCAATCCGATATGCTAATGATATCCAAGGCTGTGAAAGCCAGTAAAGACCTTCGGATAAACCCCGGTCCATTGTTGGAACATTCCAGTCTAATGATCCCAGATTTTCAGCTCTCCTGCCCTTCTCTCTGAAGCTGCTAATCCCTCTTATTGCTGTTGGACATGCTCCCGCTCACACCATGGTATAAAACACTGAAAACATTCCCTTATTGATAGAAGAGAGAAACTCTAGCGACGCATACGATCCATGGAGACTGACATCATTACAATGGCTGAACAAATAGCTCCAGTTAACCCCTTTGAATTCAATGCTACTTTATTAAAATTCAAAATAACGTTGAACATTTATGCATTCTGGGTGTGATATGCGAGTGTGACTGAAGGAAGGAATGGTGAAGATGGCAGATTGATTGTGTGTAATCATTCAGTCAGCCTTGTATATGGAAGTAAGGCCAGAAGTTTAACGGAACATAAGCATGCTTCTCTGTTCATAAATACAGAAATAAATCCTGTCACTACTGATCAGTCATTGCAATATCTGTAAAACATTGAGAAAACAACTATCATCCATGATCTGATAGCAAAATGTGCCAAAAACATCGTGGGTTACAACAAACAAACGGCATGGATACGTGAACAGAGAATTGCACATGACAAACACAGTTCAGATTGTTATTCCAGGATCAGGGAGGGCAGGTGTGGGTCGTGCTGTTGATGTTTTCGATGTTAAGGAACTGTCATGAAGTGTCATTTAATGGACTTCAATAACATTGTGATTATGATATCGGGGAAAAGACAGAAGATGGAGAGGGCTGGGGGACATGGCTTTTTAGATTGGGTGGAGGGACAGTGATGTCCCCCAGTTACCAGAATTGCAATGTAACTCTTTATAATCATATGAAGAACAGATTCAAGAGTACACCTACAATGAGGAATGAGCAGAGATAATATTAATGAAATGCGTTTATGCAATATAAAATTCAGAACCAAAATGATTTTCTGCACACACCAAAGTACAAAGAGATAAAGTTGTTAAAATACACTCCTGATATTGAGCTATATAAAGTGAAATGTAAATTACATCACTAGGAAAGTGGTATGCAAACTTTATCAATCATTATTTGACCCACAACTAAGATCGTGATTTCACGTCTGTCAGTGAGTACCCTCACTAAGATTCTCTGGCCGAGTCTCTCATACAGTATCGGTGTGGGCGGGGGGCGGGGGGGGGGGGAGTCGTGGAGGGGGTGGTGGTGGTTATCATTTCCTGCTGCTCTTGGCACAGTCTATATAAAAACTATGCTTTCTCTATGGAACCAATCTATTGACCGAATGGGTTCTGTTTAGCTGTCAGTAACCCAGCTCTGTGATATTGTTGGAAATAAATTATTTGGGATGACAGCCAGTATCAGCACAGTGCTCACAGTGTACGGCACCCAGGCAAAGGGCTTGCCGTCCAGAGGAATTTCTAAATAAAGCTTCTAACTTCTGTCTGTCCATATTTATCTACCGTAATGCAGTCTTCTGATCTATCTGACTTCACCCTCATCTAACACCTCTTCCTCTCGCACTCAAGTCAGTCGCTCCCCTTTCAATCCTCTCTCAGTTTATCTCCCTTCACTTGCTTTCTCTCTGTTTATTTCTCTCACACACAATCTCTCTTCACACACTCTCTCGATCTCCAATTGTGCAATTGGAGAGCTTGTGACTCCAAAATGGGCTGATTAGCCTCCATCCACTCCATAATAAGTGAGGTTCTCTGACCCACAATAGATACTTCCTGGACAGGCATGCTGGTCCGGTGACAGGTACAGTGCACTATCACCTATTATCTTTTCCTGCTCTTCTCTGGTGTACAGCTGCCTTGAAATGTCTGTTCAAACTAAACAGACTGAATGAAATTCGAGCAGTCGAGAAGGTGTTCATGACTGTGTATTTCCATCAGGATTTAATGAAGGATGAGATTCCAGAATAACATAAGCAATGAATGAAAAACAGGGCAGCATAAGAAATGGCAGCTGAGTAAAACATGTGGTTCCAAGTAGATCTCATGGTATTACCGATAGATTATCAATCCGGAAAAATCAGCTCCTGTTCTGCGGATCCAGGTTGAATCCCGCCACTGCAGATGGTGGAAATTCAATTCAATAATGTAAAAATATCCCTGGAATTAAGAATCTACTGATGAGAATGAAATCATTGCCGATTGTCAGAAGAATCCATCTGGTTCACTAATATCCTGCAATGAAGGAACCTGACATGCCATTCCAGACCCAAAGCAATGTCATTGACTCTCAATCGCCCCCTGAAAAGGTCTAATCGGTCATTCAGTTGTACCAATCACTACAAAGATTCAAACAAATGAAACCGGATGGACCACCTGGCATCGAAATGGGCACCGGAACAGTCAACATTAGAAACATCACTGTAGAACCTGAAAAGTCTTCCTTACTGACGTCTGAAGTCAAGTGCCAATATTGGAACAACTGCCTTACAGAATAGTTAAGCAACAGCCTGACATAATCATACTCACGGAATCATACCTTACAGAAACAACAGAAATTAAACATGGACAAAGGAGACTCTCACTGATTACCACGTAACGTCGTTCCTCAGCTGAATCAGTCCTTCTCCATGTTAAACAACACTTGGCGAAAACATTGACTGTGGCAAGGGCACGAAGTGTATTCTGGCTGGGGGATTTCAAATTCGACTGTCAAGAGTGGTTTTACAGCAGCACTACTGATCACGCTGGTCGGCTCCTAAGGACATAGGTACTAGATTGGGTCTGCAGAATGTGTTGAGGCAATGAACGAGAGGGTAAAAAACATACCTGACCTCGTCCTTACCATTCTACCAACTGCAGAGGTATATGTCCATGACAGTATCGGTAAAAGTGACCACCACACTGTCCTTGTGGAGACAAAGTCTATTGTCTCCATAAACTCTATTGTGTTGTGTGGTACTATCACCATGCTAAATGACACAGACTTTCAGCAGATCTAGCAACTCAAGACTAACCGTCCATAAGACACTGTGGACCATCAATAGCAGCAGAACTATACTCCAGCACATTCTGTAACATCATGGCCCAGCATGTCCCCCACTCAATCATTACCATCAATCCAGAGGATTAAACCTGGTTCAATGGAGAATGCAGGAGGGCATGCCAGGAGCAGAACCAGGAATATATAAAGATAAAATGTTCATCAGCTGAAGCATCCAAACCGTAATACTTGCGTGCTAGATAGCATAAACAGCAAGGGACAGATAGAGCTTAGCGATCACAGAACCAATGCATCAAAATTAATCTCTGCAGTCCTGCTAATCTGATCCTGAAGGGTGGCTGACGATTAAACAACTCACCAGAGTAGGAGTCTCCACAAATATCCCCAACCTCAAAGATGGAAGAGCCCTGCACAACAGTGCAAAATATAAGGCTGAAGCTTTCGTTGCAATCTTCAGTCAGAAGTTTTGAGTGGATGATTCATTTCGGCCTCCTCCGGTCATCCCCATCGTTACAGATAGCAGTCTTCAGCAAATTCGATTCACTGGTATCAAGAAACGGTTGAAGGCACTGCATACTGTAAAGACTATAGGCCCTGATAACATGCCGGCAATAGTCCTGAAGACTTGTGATCCAGACCATCCCGCTCTCCTAGCCAAGCTGTTCCAGTATGTTGACAAACCGACAATGGGGAAAAACTGCTCAAGTATGTTCTGTACATAAAACGCAGGACAAATTCGACCCGTCCAAATACAGCCTTATCAGTCCACTCTCTATCATCACTAAAATGATGGAAGGTGTCATCAACAGTGCTATCAAACCGCACTTCCTCAAAACTAACCTGCTCAGTGACGCCCAGTTTGGGTTTTGCCAGGGTCACGCAGCTCCTGACCTCGTCACAGCCTTGACTCAAACATAGAAAAAGGAACTGAATTCCAGCCCTTGACATCAAGGCTGCATTCTGCCAAATGTGACATCAAGGACCCCAAGCAAAAACGGTATCGCTGGCCAACACTCCATTATTGGAGTCATACCTGACAGATAGGAAGATGGTCATTGTTGTTGGAGGTCAGTCATCTCAGCTCCAGAACATCTCTGCTGTAGTCCCTTAGGATAATGTCCTCGATCCAAACATCTTCAGCCGCTTGAACAATGACGTTCCTTCCATCATAAGGTAGAATTGGGGATATTCTATGATGACTGTACAATGTTTATCTCCATTCGCAAATGTTCAGATATGGAAGTAATCCATTCCCAAAGCAATATCCAGGCTTGGGCTGGCAAGTGGCAAGTAACATTTGCGCCACATAAATTCAGACAATGACTGTCATCAATAAGAAACAATATAACCACTTTGTATTCAGCAGCAGTATCATCACTAAACTCCCCCACTATCAATATTCTGGTGGTAGTGATGGTGGGGGGAGGGGTGGTGGGGGCTGGGGGGGGGGGTGTGTTAATTGATCAAAACATCAACTGGACTCGCCACATGAATCTAAGAGCAGATCAGAGGTAGGAATACTGCACGAGTGACTCACCTCCTGACTACCCAAAGCCTGTCCATTATCTACAAGGCACAAGTCAGGAATGAGATGGAATATCCTCACTTGCCTGAATGAGTGCAGCCCCAACAACACTAAAGAAGGTTGACACAATCCAGGACAAAACAGCCCATTTGATTTGCACCACATCCACAAGCATTCACTCCTTTCACCAGGGTCACTCAGGAGCAGCAGTGTGCACTATCTACAAGAGACAATGGAGAAATTCCCCAAAGATCCTCAGACAGCTCCTTCCAATCTCACAAACACTTCCATCTGGAATGATAAGGGCAGTAGACTTTTGGGAACACCACCACCTTCAAATTCCCCTCCAAGCGAGTCAACATCCTGATTTGGATATGCATTGCCGTTCCTTCACTATTGCTGCGTGAAAACCCTGGAATTCCCTCTTTAGTCACTAGTGGGTCACCGCACAGCAGGTAGGTTGCAGCAGTTCGAGAAAGCAATTCACCACCACCGTCTCAAGGGCAACTGCGGAAGGGCAAGAAATACTGGGCACATCCAGCGATGCCCACATACAAAAAAATCTTTTTTAAAAATAGTTCCAAGTTGAGCATCTCGATGGGACAGGTTATCTGATTTGAACACGAACATGAAAGCAGTGTTTCTAATATTGAACATTTTAGACTTTTCTGTTATTAAAGGGTGTTCAGTATTCGATGACATATTGTTGCTGAATGCTGTGATAAATTGCACCTGTTTTGTTTAAATCAACAATACTGGCGTAACAGGATCAATCCTTTGAAAATACCAGACAGAAGCAGTGGCTTGACTTGAATTACACCTATAAAGTCTTCACTCCCTGCAACACTGACTCTCAGTAGAAGCACACCCTACCCCCTTTTGCTGTGAGTTTACTTCATTATGGCGCACAAGCCCAGTCTATTGATGTCACTCCGTCTCAATACTAACTCATTGGTGCTCACACCAACCATGTCACTGTGTATTGATGACGATGGAGGTCGGTCGGGGATGTCTATGATGAATAATTGTGTGACTGCCAGGCTGAAACCTGCCCCGACAGCCTCGGATCTACCTGTGCCCGCTGTCACCGCTGCAGGTATGATCAGTCTTCCTGCTGGTCAAATCAAGGAAAGCGACAGCCATGGATAGTGTTCCCGGCTGAGCACTCAGATCCTGTGAGGACCAACTGACAGAGGTACTCACATACAATTTCAGCCTTTCCCTCCCATAAGCCGAAATCCCAACCTGATTCAAAAAGACCAACATCAACCTTCATCATTGTGCTTCCAATTAAACCTGTTGGACTATAACCTGGTGTTGTGTGATTTTTAACTTTGTACACACTTGTCCAACACCGGCATCTCCAAATCATAACATCAACCTTGTAAGTGAGAAAGCTCATGCTTTAATGACTTAATGATTACCGCCAAATGGATCTATCCTCAATAAACATGGAGTGATTTGAAAGGCTGGTTATGGCCCACATCACCTCCAATCTCCCAGCCTTACTTGGTCCCCTATAATATGCCGACTGATGTAACGGATCCACAACAGATGGCGTATCCCGAGCCATGTACTCATCCCTAGGACATCTGGACAACAAAGACTCCTACATCGGACTCCTGCTCATTGAGTACAGCTCCAACTTAAACATCATTATCCCCTCCAGACTGATCTCAAAATTCCGTGACCTTAGTCGTGGCTCCACCCTCTGCAACTGGATCCCCCAGTTTCTGACCCACAGACTACAATTAGTGAAGATAGGTATCTGCAACGCCGCCACAATAACACACAACACTGGAGCTCCTGGAGGATGTGTCCTCAGCCCCCTACTGTACTCCCTGTACACACACGGCTGTGTCCCTCAGCCCCTACTGTACTCCCTGTACACACACGGCTGTGTCCCTCAGCCCCTACTGTACTCCCTGTACACACACGGCTGTGTCCCTCAGCTCCCTACGGTACTCCCTGTACACACACAGCTGTGTCCCTCAGCCCCCTACTGTACTCCCTGTACACACACGGCTGTGTCCTCAGTCCCCTACTGTACTCCCTTACTCTGAAAGCTGTGGCCTCAGCCCCCTACCGTATTCCTTGTACACATACGGCTGTGTCATCACCCCCGACTGTACACCCTATGCAACAAAAGATGTGACCTCAGCCCCCTACTGTATTTCTGTACACACATGGCTGTGTCCCTCAGCTCGCTACTGTACGCCCTGTACACACACGGCTGTGTCCCTCAGCTCATTACGGTACTCCCTGTACACACACGGCTGTGTCCCTCAGCCCCCTACTGTACTCCCTGTACACACACAGCTGTGTTCCTCAACCCCCTACTGTACTCCCTGTACACACACGGCTGTGTCCCTCAGCTTGCTACTGTACTTGCTGTACACACACGGCTGTGCTCTAAGCCCCCTACTGTACTTCTGTACACACACGGCTGTGTCCCTCAGCTCGCTACTGTACTCCCTGTACACACATGGCTGTGTCCCTCAGCTCGCTACTGTACTTCCTGTACACACATGGCTGTGCTCTCAGTCCCCTACTGTACTTCCTGTACACACACAGCTGTGTCCTCAGCCCCCTACTGTACCCCTGTACACACACGGCTGTGTCCTCAGCTCCCTACAGTATCCCTGTACACACACGGCTGTGTCCCTCAGCTCGCTACTGTACTCCCTGTACACACACGGCTGTGACCCTCAGCCCCCTACTGTACCCCCTGTACACACACGGCTGTGTACTCAGCCCCCTACTGTACTCCCTGTACACACACGGCTGTGTCTCAGCCCCTACTGTACTCCCTGTACACACACAGCTGTGTCCCTCAGCCCCCTACTGTACACCTTCTACACCCACTTCTGTGTCCTCAGCCCCCTACTGTACTCCCTGTACACACACGGCTGTGTCTCTCAGCCCCCTACTGTACTCCTGTACACACACAGCTGTGTCCTCAGCCCCCTACTGTACTCCCTGTACACACACGGCTGTGTCTCTCAGATCGCTACGGCACTCCCTGTACACACAGGGCTGTGTCCTCAGCCCCTACTGTACTCCCTGTACACACATGGCTGTGTCCTCCGCTCCCTACTGTACTGCCTACATACATGGCTGTGTCCTCAGCCCCATACTGTACTCCATGGACACACACGGCTATGTCCTCAGCCCACTATGGTACTCCCTGTACACACACGGCTGTGCTCTCAGCCCCCTACAGTACTCCCTGTACACACACGGCTGTGTCCTCAGCCCCCTACTGTCCTCCCTGTACACCGACGGCTGTGCCCTCGGTACTATTGTACTCCCTGTACACACACGGCTGTGTCCTCAGCCCCTACTGTACTCCCTGTACACGCACGGCTTTGCCCTCAGTCCTACTGTACTCCCTGTACTCTGACAGCTCTGGCCTCAGCCCCCTACCGTATTCCTTGTACACACACGGCTGTGTCATCACCCCCGACTATACTCCCTATGCAACAAAAGATGTGACCTCAGCCCCCTACTGTACTCCCTGTACGCACACAGTTGTGCCCCTCAGCTCGCTACAGTACTCCCTGTACACACACGGCATGTCCCTCAGCCCACTTCCATACTCCTGTCCACACACGGCTTTGTCATCAGCCCCCTACTGTACTCCCTGTACACACAGGGCTGTGTCCCTCAGCCCCCTACTGTACTCCCTGTACACACAGGGCTGTGTCCCTCAGCCCACTACTGTACTCCCTGTACACACACAGCTATGTCCTCAGCTCCCTACTGTACTCCCTGTGTACACACGACTGCGTCCTCCGCTCCCTACGGTATCCCTGTACACACACGGCTGTGCTCTCAGCCACCTACTGTACTCCTGTACACACATAGCTGTGTTCCTCAGCTCGCTACTGTGCTCCCTGTTCACACACGGCTGAGACCCTCAGCCCCCTACTGTACTCCCTGTACACACACGGCTGTGTCCCTCAGCCCCCTACTTTACTCCTTCTACACCCACTTCTGTGTCCTCAGCACCCTACTGTACTCCCTGTACATACACTGCTGTGTCCCTCAGCTCGCTGTGGTACTCCCTGTACACACACGGCTGTGTCTTCAGCCCCCTACTGTACTCCCTGTACACACAGGGCTGTGTCCTCAGCCCCCTACTGTACTCCCTGTACACACATGGCTGTGTCCTCCGCTCCCTACTGTACTACCTACATACACGGCTGTGTCCTCAGCCCCATACTGTACTCCCTGGACACACACGTCTGTGCTCTCAGCCCCCTACTGCACTCCCTGTACACACATGGCTGTGTCCTCAGCCCCCTACTGTACTCCCTGTACACGCACGGCTGTGGCCTCAGTCCTACTGTACTCCCTGTGCTCTGACAGCAGTTGCCTCAGCCCCCTACCGTATTCCTTGTACACATACGGCTGTGTCATCACCCCCGACTGTACTCCCTATGCAACAAAAGATGTGACCTCAGCCCCCTACTGTACTCCCTGTACACACACGGCCTGTCCCTCAGCTCGCTACTGTACTCCCTGTACACACACAGGGCTGTGTCCTCAGCCCCCTACTGTACTCCCTGTACACACATTGCTGTGTCCTCAGCCCCCTATTGTACTCCCTGTACACACACGGCTCTGTCCTCAGACCCCTACTGTACTCCGGTACACACACGGCTGTGTCCTCAGCCCCCTACTGTACTCCGGTACACACGTGGAGGTGTTGCCAAATTCCAAGCAATGCCAACTATAAGTTTGCTGATGACATCACCAAAGCAGGAGAGATATCAAACAACGATGAGTCTGAACACAGAAAGGAGATAGTGGGTTTGGTGGCATGGTGGAATGATAATCACCTCACTCTCAAATTCGGCAAAGGTAAAGAACTGATCATTGCCTTTAGAATGAAAGGAGGGGAACAAGCCACTATCTCCATCAACGGTCAAGGCAGTGCAGAGCGTCAAGTCCCTCGGAGTGATGATAACTGGCAACCTACCCGGGACTTCTCACATAGGTGTCACAGACAAGATGGTTCAAAAACGTCTCTCCTTCCTCACTTGGCTCAGGATATTTAGCATGCACTACTTCTACAGATGCACTATTGTGAACATACTGTCCGGGTGCATAATGGCCTGGTACGGCAACACTCTGCCCAAGTCCGTCAGAAATTACAGAAGATTGTGTTCACAGCGCAGACTATGACGGACTCCAATCTCTCAACCATTGACTCGATTTACACGGCTCGTTGCCGTAGAAAGGCTGCCAACATCTGTCCAAGACTACTGAGGGAAGAGAGAGAGGAAATAACTAGGGCCTTAACAGATATCTTTGTAACATCCTTGAACACAACTGAGGTCCCAGAGGACTGGAAAGTTTCTAATCTCCTTGTTTAAGAAGGGTAGCATGAATAATCCCGTTAATTATAGACCGGTGAGCCTGACGTCTGGGGTAGGGAAGCTGCGAAAGAAGATGCTGTGGGATAGGATCTATTCTCATTTGAATGAAAATGGTCTTATCAGTGATAGGCAACATGATTTAGTGCAGGGAAGGTCATGTCTTACCAACTTAATAGAATTATTTGAGCAAGTGACAAAGTTGATTGATGAGGGAGGGGCTGTAGATGTCATGTACATGGACGTCAGAAAGACTTTTGATAAGATTTCCCATGGTCGGGTAATGGAGAAAGTGAAGTCACATGGTGTCCAGGGTGTGCTAGCTACATGGATAAAGAATTTAATTGGCAAGAGGGGACAGAGCGTAATTGGGGAAGGTAGTTTCTCAAAATGGAGAACTGTGACCAGTGGTGCTCCATTTAAGATGTTTCGAGAAATATACATGAATGGGCAGGGAGCATAGGGATACAGACCTTTAGGTTGAGATGGAGGATTTGGATCGTCGCAGGCTTGGACCGCCGAATGGCCTGTTCCTGTACTGCAATGTTCTTTGTTCTAACATTACCAAAGACACATCATATGCCTGTAAAGATCTCCCACAACCTCTTCCATCAGGCTAAAAGATACAGACGCTTGAACACACAGAGCAGCAAGTTCAGGAACAGCTTCTTCCTAGCTGTTATTAGCCTGATGAATGGGCTCTCTAATCTCAGATAATGCTGATTTTGTTCATATTGACCTCGCCTAGCGCACGCCCTGTGCAGCGTAACCTATATGCCTCTCAGACATGTTTTACAGCCATCGTTCAGTACATCCATGCTTACCTTGATCTTCCTGGATATTTTGGCACAGGACAAAATAAATCCTCATCTCCCTACCCCCAGCTCCCTCCAGTGCTCACGATCAGGTTTCTCCGGTCCTCACCCCCAGGTCCTCCCATTCCCCCAGTTCCCCTTGACACTATCCCCAGCTCCCTGTGAACTTTGTCTCTCACTGTTTCTCTCACACTGCCTATTTCCCTGTGTTTTCCTTTTCCCTGTCTTCTGTTACTTTCCCTGAACGTATTATCTTCCCTTCTCCCTGCACATGCAACTGTTTGTTTCCTTGTTTTGTTTCCTTTCTCTCTTTGACTGACTGTCCATCTGTTTCGCTCGCTGCGTTCTCCCTCCTTCCCTTTGTTTCTGTTTCTTTGTCCTTCGTTGTGATGGTGATGGCTTCTATATTCGTTTGAAGCAGGTGAATGGTTCATTGGTTCGATGTTGGCAATACAATGCATTCAACAAGGTTTTGGTATGGAGGACATAATTTAAAATTATCAGTTAAATTTCAATTGTTGTCAAAACAGCAACCAGAACGTGGGTATCCATTTAACAGCCAATTATTGCATCTAACTATTTTGAAACCGCTCGGCTCACAGTGCTCTGCATACCGGCAACTCAAAGCATTCTGTTCGGGTGCATAATGACCTGACATGGTAACTGCTCTGCCTAGGACCAAAAGAAACTACAGACGGTTTTGTGCACAGTCCAAACCATCACGGAAGACAACCTTTCGCCCATTTGTACTTGTCATTGTCGCAGAAAGGCTGGCAACATCAAAGATCTCCCCCAAAACAGGAATGATATCCTACAAACTCTTCCAACAGGGAGGAGACACAGAAGTTTGAAAACATGGACCAGCATGCTCAGGAACACTTCCTTCCCTACCATTATTAGACTGACAAATTGACATGTCTCACTTTTTAAATAATATTAATCTTGCTAATGTCGATCTTACTTTGCCCACCTCCTGTGAAGCTGTAACCATTGTATGCCCTACTCTGTCCAAGGACCCTGTGATCTCTGTTTTCTTGTTTAGAGTCATGTGCCTGCATTATAATAAAAACAAACCTTTCCATTGTACATTTGACGAAAATAAACGAAACCAAATCTGATCAAACACGTGGACTGCAGGGGCTCAAGGTCTTCTCAGGGGCAACTGGAGAAATGAACTCATGCTGCCCCAGTCAGAGAGACCATATGTAATTAATGAATATACGAAGATGACCACACTTAGGGAGGACAGACAGAGGGAATCAAATCGCTTTAAACATGATCTTAGATATATACAGGTTTCCCTCAGTATTTGTAAGTTGAGTGTTCCTACGAAACCGTTTTCAAGCTGATATGGTGTAAAGTGCAGTAGGACTAATTTATCTGGGAAAAAATTCGACTTTCTTCGTAAAAGTGAAAATCCTGTTCGGATTTATTTTTGGTTAGCGAAACAATGTCATAATGTAAGTCAGTCGGAAAGGGAAGTGGCGAAAAGCGAACTTCGGAAAAGTAGGGGATACCTGTATATACAAGGGCATGATTTTCAGGAAGATGGGAAAGCCGAAAAATAGATGAGGTGAATCTCACATTAAATCTCCAGCCCAGCTGATCATCACTCTCTTTGTTTGCTGTTTTTCTTCTATATCTCTCTTTCTCTATTGATCCCTCCTTCCCTTCAAAGCAGACTTCCCTGTCAACGGTATTAATCACACTCCTTTCCAGCTGCTTTCAGTTCAGGAACGTTCCCCAGCACTTTCTGTTCGTTTCTTTGCATTTCTTTCTATAATTTCAGATTTAGAGCATCATCCTTTATTTGATTTCACCTTCAATTTTATTAATTCGTGGGATGTTGGTATCTCTGCCAAGGGCAGCATTTGGGACAATCACTCATTGCCCTGACTCTGAGGCCATTCCACAAGCCAATATAAAGTTAAGCAGATTGCCATGGATCTCAAGTCACAATTAACCCAGACTGGGTAATAACACTAGATTTCTTTACCGAAGGTGATCAGTGAAAGATGAAGGTTTTCAGACAAAATGTTGCTTTTATATTTGGTTTTCGTGAAATTCAGTTTTATTCCAATTCTTATCATTTTTATTTCAGTTCTGTCATCAGCTGTAGTGGACTTGAAACAAATCATTTGAAACATTATCTTTCGTTCAATAAATTTTGCTCTGAATTACGTCCAGCGACATTCCTACATTCATGCATTGTCCTAATCATGAAGTAACGCGACTAGAGCAAGTTTGTGATTGAGATATTTGTAATTGGGAAAGTGGTCAGAAGAGAGCTTGAAATCTTTAGTCTGAATTTGAGCAACGTACAGCCAATGGTTTGCTCAGCAACAGCACTGACACAGAGATGAAGATTGTGGATATGAGGAGCTGGGAGTGGACAGGTTTGGTGACAGAGAGAACACGAGACATAAGTCAGTTCAGGGCAAAAAGGGATCTCGTGGTTGTGCACAGCTTTGTTCGCAGATGTTTGTGAGGGAGGGGTCTTCAATTCATGGATAATGAATGGAGACTGAATTGAAACTGAAGGCAATAGTTTCTTCCTCTGACAAATATAGGTAACAGAAATTGCAATGAAGTTCAAACTTGTTTATGGGATTAATGAATGGACAGAGGTAGAGAACGCCAACAATAGCGAGAATAGGTTAGTAGCACACCCTTCACCCCGCCCAGAATAGCCATCAGCACTGCTGATATCCGATATGGTAGAAATCCCCAAGAGGGGGAAATCTTGAAAAGACTCAAGGAAAACCTCCTCTCCATTTTTGCAATGTTCCAGTCCGCTATTCTCAGATTAAGATCCATGCAGCTGTTGATCTCTGTTACTGTTGGAGCTGACGCATCTGTTACTAAAGTGGGTTAGCGCACTGAATGAAGCGCTTACTAATAGGAGAGAGAAACCCTCCAGTGACACAGTTACATTGCACCGAGACTGACATCAATCACGGTCAGAGCAAACAGTCCCAGCTTTCAATACAGCACAGTCAGTTCACATTATATCTGGACTGGACTACATGTTGACATTTCTGACTATTGGTCACATCTCCCATCATCAATTGCTCTAGTGAAGTCAGTTGTGAGGGAGAATAAGAATATTTTCTTTTCGTAGGCTACATGATTCTGCTCTGTTGTCCGTTTACTATGTTGTAACCATCTCTCCAAAAATCCTTCCACCCCCCCCCCGCCCCCCACCAAAACAATCACAATCAGGATGTTGTGACTGTGCTGATCTCTCCTCCACGGGACCAAACGCCAGCGAACAGACTGTTACTGGGCACAGCCGCCCTGAACATAGACAGGAAGTGTGGACTTCTCTGAATATTCCTCTCACTGCTCTAATAAGGCAACTTTTGAACTTCCATAGGGAATATGCTTCAGTAATTAATTTATATAAATTGACAGACTTCTAAATGCAGTTTTATTTGATGTAAACCGTATTTTTTTACGCATTTTGGCATCTGTCCAAAACTAAAAGGGATAATTACAATGAAAGTATTCATTTAGACTTATGAATTAATGAGTCAGGTTTGAGTGAACATGATATTGGGTGGGAGATAGGGCGGAATGGGAGTAGTGCCTGTGGAGACTGCATGGGCAGTACAATGATATTCCCCAGTCATCATCCCTCTTTCTGACAGACAGAATTAAATCTAATGCATAACAAGGAAACAGCCAACATTTGGGTGATGCAATGCTGAATGACAATGTGAACTAAAAGAATATTAATTGTGATAAAGTGAACTATATTTTATATACACACCATTTAATCATTGGGAATACAGATCGAGTAGGGTCACCGGGCCTGAAACATTCACTTTGATTTCTCTTCACAGATACTGCCAGACCTGCTGAGCTTGCCCTCTAAGTTCTGATTTTCTTTTTGTTTGAGATTTATCATATTGTTCATATCTGTCAGGATAATGACAATAAAAAGCAGACACTCGTAACAAAATGTGAAGGGCAATGGGGACAATACAGGAGACTAACAGTAGAGATAGTCATTCCAAGCTGGAAGAGACAATGGGTTGAGTTCCCCCCACTTTTGCTGTAAGTTAGTCTGTGATATGTAATCAAAACCTTTGGAGACAGGGTAGACAAGTTTGCTCAACATGGTCACAGAGTGCTCCACCATAAATAATCTATTCCTATTATCTCATGAAATTTCAGCTGCCTCTAAAATGTCTTTTTAAACAAAGTGGAGTTCCTGAGATTTACAGGATCATCAGAAAAAATATTCTTTTTTCCTTTGAATCTTAAAGAAGAAACAGATTTCGGCCGTAACACAGGTGTCACAGACACACCAACTATTATAGGAACAGGAAAGGACTACATTGTCCATATGTAGCTGAAAATGTGTTGCTGGTTAAAGCACAGCACATCAGGCAGCATCCAAGGAATAGGAAATTCGACGTTTCAGGCATAAGCCCTTCATCAGGAAAATTCGAATGCCCGAAACGTCGAATTCCCTATTCCTTAGATGCTGCCTGGCCTGCTGTGCTTTAACCAGTGTTAGGAAGCATTATTAAGGTTAGGTTGTGTTCAGAAACTTTATTGTTAGGTAGTGCTCACGTAAGGTAGTATTAGCAAGTCTGGAAATTGTTAGCTTCACTAGACAACAGTAAGCCATTATGTTACACTAAGAACAGACTGAAACACTGATGGCATAATGAGACCACAGGGAAGGTGAACAGATAACAGGACATTGAAACCGTGTTAGATTGTACGTAGCTCATACTGAGGTAACTGAATGTTATCTCTTTTGGAACCAATCCTATTAGAGTATACCGCTTCTTACCAAATAAGGATGTAGCACTGGGATGCGAGGGGCTAAAAGCTAGACAAAGAGAACAATAGATCAGAAGGCGCTTTCTCCAGTGAGCAGTAAGCATCTCACTGTATTGTGTACGTCTCTCTCTCAGTAAAAGCTTATATTTTGAATCAGATCCAGTGTTTCTCTCCTTCAAACGAACACCAGGGACGGTAGCTCCGTCCTAACACCAGCAACACATTTTCAGCTGTGATCTCCAGCATCTGCAGACCTCATTTTTTACCCGAAGATTTATTGTTCATATGTAACCAAATTCAGCATGTAGCCCTGAAATTGTTGATTAATATACAGCAGAAGCTGAATAACTGTTCATGAAAACTGTTAGTATCTAACAATAGGGAGTGAGTAATGGAAGGTCACGTGAGAACTAGGCCTAGTGTCTGGGTAGGGGGCATTGAGGAGTTCAGTCCCTAAAATTATTGACCATTATTTTGAGTCTGAATGGCTGCAGGGTCCACCCGCGGAAAATGAGGTGTTGTTCTTCCAGCTTGCGTTGAAATGTCCTGGAACACTGCAGCAAGCCTGACGCAGAGATACTGGCCAGGGAACAGGATGGGGTATTAAACTGGCAGGCAACTGGAAACTCAGGGTCTTTTGCAGAGGTACAGCTTGGATATTCAGTGAAGTGGTCACCCAGTCTACCTTTAGTTTCCCCAATGTAGAGCAGATCACAATGTGAGCAGCGAATGTAGTAGACCGGATTGTGGGAAATGTTGGTAGGATGCTGCTTCACCTGGAAGGTATGTTTGGACCTTAGATAATGACGAGGGAGGAGGTAAATGGGAAAGTGTAACAGCTTCGGCAGAGGAAAGTGAAGTGTACCTGTGGTGGGGCCTGGGGGAGGTGGTGTGTGGGGGAGGAGAGGTGTGGGCAGTGAATAACGAGTGGACCAGGGTGTCCTGGAGGAAATGGTCACTTCAGAAGCTGGAAAGGGGAGAGGAGGCAAATATGTGTCTGGTGGTGGCATCTCGCTGGAGGTGGGGGAATGCAGGCTGATGATCTTCTGCATGTGAATGCTGGTGGGATGGTAGGTAAGGATAAGGGAAACTCTAACGTTGTTGCAGCAGGGAAGAAAGATGCTGAGGGTAGAAGTGCAGGAGATGGGTCGGAACTGGTTGAGGTCCCTGTCAATAACAGTGCTGGGGAGTTCTCAGTTCAGGAAGAAGGTGGACATATCAGAGGCCACATGTTTGAAGTTGACATCATCAGAAGCAATGCGGTGGAGACGGAGGAACTGAGAGAATGGAATGGAGCCTTTGCAGGAAACAGGGTGTGAGGATGCATACTCCAGGTAGCTGTGGGAGTTGGTCGGTTATTACTGGATATCAGTGACCGGTCTATCCTCAGAAATAGAAGCAGAGATATCGAGTAAAGGAAGGGAGGAGTCAGAGGTAGAGAGGTGAATGTGAGGGAGAGGTGCAAATTGGAAACAACGAACTTTTCCAATTCTGGACAAGAAAGAGGAGGAGCAGCGATGATAATATCTACATATTGGAGAAAGAGTTATGGATGGGGGCTGGAATAGAACTGGAAATGGAATGACCTACGTACCCCATGAAGAAACAGGTATAACTTGGGACCACGTATGTATCCATGCAACCCCTCTGTATGGGAGGAGCAGGCTGAAGCAATGGGTCTGCATGGGCAGTTCTGTTTGTGGATTTTCAGGAGGAGATAAAAGCGAACTCTGCTATCAGAGGGCCATCAGCTTCGGGACTGTTAGGTGGGGGTGAGTGAGGGGGGGGGGAGGTGTGGGCCAGTGAGTGGGAATCTCCAGGTGAAATGTGGTCAGATTTAGTAAATAAAATAGCCTGATGTGCCATGGTAGAGTGATGGACCAGCAGGTGACATGTGGAGGTATGTGAGAGCTGGCACTCAGCCTCTGAAATGTAGAGGTGGGTCCACCAGACTGCAGCAGCACCTCCCTTATCGGCACAGGCTGAATAACATAGCCAGGGTTGATTGAAGCATACAGCGTACAGTCTGATCAGAGGGTGATAGGTTGGATAGGGAGAGGGGGAATACAGAGAATTTAAGACAACTAAACTCAGATGGAAAGTTCTCAATGAGCATATTGAGTTCAAGTAAATGCCAGAGGAATGGATCCAGGTGGAGGGAGAGTGTTGGAGCTGGGCGAAGGGTCTATGGGATGGGGAGTGGACGTTTGTCCAAAGAAATGGACACCGAGGAGAAGATGGTGGAAGAGGAGTTCAACATAATGTCGTGCCTGAAATTCATTAAAGTGGGGGCACAGAGGGATAAAACTGAGACCTTTGCTGAGTACAGAACATTCAGCATTAGAGCGTGGAAGGTTAGGAGGGATGGTGAATACACCACAGGAGGTGGGCTTGGGGGAGGGGATGGAGTCAGAGCACAGGGCATGGTGGTGTGGCAGATTCCAGAGGCCCATAGGCATCTCTAAGTTATTCCATCTTGTGTGCCTCGTATATCTGGTGAGCATGGCGAATGAAGTAGAATTGGGGAATGGTACAGCCTTGAGCCAATGTGATGTGATGCTGTTACACAGAGAAAATGTTGATCTCAGTGGCAATGACACCGCACGACCAGTCCTCAGAAAGTAAATGATTGAAGATAATCTGAATCGTTACCTTATTGTAATGCTCTGATTTCATTGGGGTGACACTCAACCAGCAAGGTCTTACTTTTCTGAGACTTTAGACCAAACTGTGAAAACTGAATGTATCTTGATGTTATTAATAAAACAAATCCATCCATGGTTTTGGAAGGCACTAGCAAGGGCAGAGTTTATTTGTCATTCCCAATAGCTCTGGGTAAGGTGTCATTGTTCATTGAGGAAATTACCAGCACAGAATTTCCTCTGATTTCCATTAACCACAGTTTGCTGAGGGGGAATGATGCTACATGAATCAAACGCTACTTTGATGGCAAGGGAAGTTACTCTGATCTCACCTCAACTGACATTGGAAATAAGTTAAAATACTAAAGAGAAAAAGGCTAGAACACGGCTTATTGAACAATGTGGTCACTGATCTCGCAACGTTTAAGGACAAACAGATGCATGGACTTCTGATTCTGAGGAGAGTTATTTCCTATTTGGGATGAGGGTGCTTGGTTAAGTGCTGTGACACAGAGACAGGAAAAATACGTTCCACTCTGTATAGGGAAATATCTCACCCTATTCACGGTGCATTGGACAATGACAGACATACACGATTAAACATTGGGCATTGATCATCTCAATCTCATCATTCACTGATGACCAATAGCAGCACAGAAGCCAGGAGCTCCCATCACCCCAGTTGGAAAGCAAAAAGGGGTTAGGGATGGCCAGTGGAAGTGGGAGTAACTAGTGAACTGGTGTGGCAGAAGAAGGGTGTGAAGAGATATCATCAGTGGAAGAGTATGTGGCAGCAGAAGGGGTCGTGCAAGGGAAGTAGGAGTGTAAAAAAGAGTAGGAAGGGGAGGAAGAATGGCTAATGATGTTTTAGTGACTGGGTAAAGCTTGTTTTTGGAAAAGTGAGGTTGGGTGAAAACCACCACTGTTCAGGAAAATTGGGATCGGATTCCATTGAAAATTAAAATTTGATGCACTTCTTTTTCTATCACTTGATTCTTTATCAGATTGTACATTCACTCTGTAGTTTGTATCTCCATCAAATGCAGGTGACGTGTTTCCCCACCCCCCACCCCCCAGTGTTGTGTCTCAACATTTTTGAATTTTTTTTCACAGTATGTATATGCTTCCAATCCAAGGTAGACATGAGAATATGATTTGATCTCCTGCAGTTTGTCCATAACATGGAATTTAATTGAATATATTTCCTCATCACATTAGCTGATTCAAGAAATTAATCAGTGTCCATCCTGCAGATGAAAAATTTCTTCAGTTTTCACTATTGTTACAAAGGACAGTGCCACACAACAGGCTAATGTTCCAGTGCAAGGTGCCAAACCGAATTCTCCCTAATTTAGTTACACGCTTTATGAATAAGACATGCTGAGGGACAGAGTGTAAAAGGTGAATTTAACTTTGTGTCGCAAATGGTATTTGCAGCTCCCTCATAATAGGTGTAAACTACATCACTCTGTAAATTCCCCAAAATAAGAACAACAAGAGACTGGAATTCTTAATTATTCCTTTGTAAATAACATGTGGAGAACAGGAAGGAGATCAAGGTTTGTTTGTGATATTCATAAATGATGATGGTGAGAATGTGGAAGATGGATGGAAGTGGAATGATAACTAATGTTGGGGATGACACAAAGATTAGCTGGGTGCTTCACAGTGAGGAGGACAGGGTTAGGCTACAGGACGATATAAACAGATGATTTCAATATCCAGATTTATGGCCGATGAAGTTTAACACTGATAAATGTGAGAGGATGCACATCTAAATTAACAAGACAAGTGACAACTCAAACTTTGAAGAGCGAGGGCTAAACTTGCTCCTTTTTTCTTTGAAGCAGGGAAGGTTGAGGAGGGAACATGGTACAGGTGTACAAGGGAATAAAGGGTATGGAGAGGACGAACAGACAGCCGCTGTTTCCCTTACTCTAACGGTCAAAAACAAAAGGAAACATACTTAAAGTGAAAGACAGGGGATTGAGAGGGGATTTCTGGAGTCTGTATTGAACTGAGAGGGTGGCACAGACATAGAATATAAACTTCCTATGTGTGGAAACAGGCCCTTCTGCCCAAAAAGTCCACACTGATCCTCCAAAGAGTAATCCACCCAAACACATTCCTCCTATATTTACCCCTGACTAATGTACCTAACCTACATGTCTCTGAACACTTTGGGCAATTTAGCATGGCCAATTCACTTAACCTGCACATCTTTGGATGGTGGGAGGAAATCGGAGTACCTACAGGAAACCCACGCGGATATGGGGGAATGTGCAAAATCCATTCAGGCAGTCACCCAAAGCTGGAATCAAACCTGGGTCCCCAGCGCTCTAAGGCAGGTGTGCTAATCACTGAGCCGCATTTCTGCCACTAATAGCACATGTCTGGAATGCATTTCCTAGGCGGGTGATTGATCAGGTAATCTCACAAATGTTAAAAAACGCCTTTGGATATGCACTTGGTGGTGCAGGCTCGCATTTTCATTCAATTATTCTATGGCAGCCACGAACACTCAGATATATTCTGAAGCAATAGCTAAAGGCAGTTCCTAGTTTGTCCCATTGACTGTACTCAGTAAGTGAGCATCCAGTGAAGTGCTGGTATTATCTCCCACTTTCTATTTAAATGTTTCGGTTTCCTTGAGTTGGTAGTGTAATTACTGGTGTCCATGATGTCATTTCCTGCCCTTTTTCTCAGAGGATGGTAGATGGAGTCAAAATTGATGTGTTTGTTGATGGAGTTCCGGTTGGAATGCCATGTTTCCAGGAATTCTTGTGCTTGTCTCTGATTGGCCTGTCCTAGGATAGATATGCAGACCAAGTCAATGTGGCATACTTCCTCATCAGTACGTAAGGTATTCGTATTGGGATCATGTCTTTTGTAGCTAGCTGATGTTCATATATCCTGGAGACTAATTTTCTGCTTGTTTTTCCGTTGTAGTGTTTGTTAAAGTTCTTGCAAGGCTTATTTTTCCTGGAGCAGAACAGACAAAGATGTGAATTTATTGCGGTGCTCAAAAGTATGAAAAACGTTGCAGAGTAGAAAAAGAATACTCTATTAGTAGGCATTATAGCGTCAAGGAATTCTAATTTCAAGGTTGTCAGTAAAAGAGCTAGAAGTGAAATAAGGAAAAAAACCGTCTTTATTTAGAGAGTTGTTACGAATTGGAATTGAATGTTTGGGAAAGTTGAGGATGAAGATTCAAAAGAGAACTGGATATATATTTGGAAATTATGAATTTAACGGGCAACAGAGAGAGGGCTGGCAAATGGGAGGTGCTTGAGAGATGTTTGGAACTGATGCATACGTAATGGCCAAGGGTTCCTCCTGTACTTTAAAGTTTTGTACTCTATCATGTGTCAGCTGTGAATAAAAGTCAGTATCCAATTATTTCACTATGTAAATGCTCACAAATATCTGATTACTTGGTGCAGCGTAAGCATTTAAAATGCAAGTATTGCAAGGTCAGCTTCATTATGAAGTCTAATTACTAGTCTGAACATGAATATTTTACATGTTGTATTCCCATTACTAAAACAAGTATATCATTCCTTTGTCAAAAACTCTTTGGAAAGCTTTGACTTTTCACTGACACAATATTATGTTCGTTGCTTTTTTTTTACTCTCCACGTTTCATATTAAACATCATTCATTCTAAAAATTGGCAGTTTTCAAATTATTATTCAGTAAAATTTGAAAGCACAAATAATTGATTTAGTTTAATGTTCACAGTCCATGGTAAATCATTGAAATTTTTAAATTGCTGGCAAATAGCTGAAGATCGTACATTTCAGTGAGAAATTAAACTGATTGTTTACATATAAATGTATAAGAACGCTAATTCTATTTGTATGTTCAGTCGTTTTCTCACTCTGAACATGTTATCATTCAGAAACCAACCACTTTAAAAATATTGGAGTGGCAAAACATTGCTTTGAATCCTGACATTGAATGTCTAATTCTGATTACCACAAGATGTATGTTCTTTCTTCGATAAAATAAAATGTACGTACTTTATTTCTGTGTTAGAAAATCTTGACAGGAGTTTATATTTTAGTTCCATAAATATAGAATCAACAGAATTGATTGATCAGATTCTAGTTCAGTTGAATGATTATCGTTCACATCTTATTTTTGCACAATTCATGGAATATAGCAAACATCCGACTATTGTTCGGCTCAGTAAACTCACCACCTTGCAATGAGCTACGCTGAAAATTGCTTCCAATAGATCTGAAATCATTTACAGTGTTCTTGGACCTCACAGCTGCCTGAGATACACAGAGACTCAGTCGCCTTTTCCAAAATCTGTACATTGAGTTTCTAACCTGGTTCGGGGCAGTCAGTCAAACATTTCTTCCAAACAAATAATTTGGAATCCACCTTGGGCAGGGGGAGGACACGCCAACTGATCTCAGTGTAGGTACAATTGTTGTCCAGGTTAAATACTAATTGCTGACCAGCAACCAAGTTTTAAAATTCATCTTCAGTCAGAGCCTGGCCCAGAGAGCAGACGTGTTGACATGGAGAGCCAGAATTACACCATACAAGTTACCCACGGTGATGAAATCTGACCTGCCTCCAAGATTCCATACACCTGCACTCCGGGTGAAGACGTTAACAAGTTGACAATCTATTGCAGTGTCTTGTGCCTCACAAAGAAACCTCTAAATCCATATCTAATAAATGTCACCTTCACATTTTCCAGTGTCAAAATAAATTTGTACATCTCTGTGAATGGTCAGAGATTACTACATGGGTCACACAGTAGAATGTATGTGAAGTAACCAGCAGCAAACGGCAATCCAAAAATCACATTAATAACTGAACTTGACGGATTCTGTCTGGTTTAAGTTACCACACATATTATACTGGCTTTCAGGTGACTGTAACAATGCACACCATAACTGGAGGATTTGGCCTTACACCGCTCCACAGCTTCCTGATCTCACACACATCATTCCCTCACACATTCAACAACTGATGACAATCCACAAGCTGGGTGAAACTGGTAACACAGAACAGTGCAGAACAGTGCAGCACTGTACAGGCCCTTCGGTCTTTGACGTTCCGTCGACCTTTGATCCTACTCTAAGATCAAACTAACATACATACCTTTCATTATACTATCATTCATGTACCTATCCAATTATATATCCCTAATATAGTTGACTTTACTGCAACTGCTGGCTGTTCCTTGTACACACCTACTCCTCTGTGAAAGAACCTAACTCTGACATCACCCCTAAACCTTCCTTCAATTACCTTAAAATCATACCCCGTCGAGAGTCATTTCCACCCTGGCAGAAAGTAAATGGCTATCCACTCTATCGATGTCTCTCATCATCTTGAACAAGTCACGTTCCATTCTCCTTCGTTCCAATGAGAAAAACACCCTAGCTCCCTCAAATTTTCTTTGTAAGACATGCCCTCCAGTCCAGGCAACATCTTGATAAATCTCCTCAGCACCCTCACCAAAGCTTCCACGTCTTTCCTATAACGAGGCAACCAGAGCTGATCACAATATTCTAAGTTGGTCTCACCAGGGCTCCATAGAGTAGCAGCATAACCTCGCAGCTGTTAAACTCAATCCCTCGGCTAATGAACACATCAAACAGATCCTTAACAACCTTATTAACCTGGGTAGCAACTTTGTGGGAGCTATGTCATGAACCATATGATTCCCCTGTTCCTCCACAATGGAAGAATCCTGCCTTTAACCCTGTATTCTGCATTCAAATTCGATTTTCCATAATGAATCGTATCCCATTTTCCATATCGAACACCATCTGCCACTTCGCAGCTTTTTATTGCATCCTGTCAATGTTTCTGTTGCAAACTACAACAGCCCTCCACCCTATCTACAGTTCCACCAACCTGTGTTACATCATCAAACTTACTAACCTACCCTTCCACTTCGTCATCCTCGTCATTTATGAAAATCACAAACAGCAGAGGTGCCAGAACCGATCCTTATGGAACACCACTGCTCACCTAGTTCCACACTGAATACTTTCCATTTACCACCGCCCTCTGTATTCTATGGGTTAGCCAATTCTATATCCAGGCAGATAGGTCTCCCTGTATACCATGCCTCCTTACATTCTGAATGAAACTACCACCTTGTTAAAATCCATGCACTCCACATTCACTGCTCTACCTTCTTCAGTGTGCTTCATCCCATCCTCAAATAATCAAATAAGAGTTGTGAGGTATGACCTGCCCCTCATAAATCCATGCTGACTATTTCTAATCAAACCTTGTTTTTCCAGAATCCTCTCCAATAGTTTGCCCAATACTGATGTAAGACTGACTGGTCTGTCATTCTCAGGAAAATCCCTGTTTCTTTGCCTGAACAAGGGATTACATTTGCCACCCTCCAATCAACCGACGCTACTCCAGTGGAGAGTGAAGGTGCAAAGACCATCGACAAAGGCACAGAAATCTCTTCGCTCTCTTCCTGTAGTAACCTAGAGAGTTTCCCGTCTGGCCGAGGGATTTATTTATCCTTATGTTTGTACTTCAAACAGTCTGTATTTCACCTCAACTTTTTACTCCCTGTCCAACCAAATGATTGACGGCTTTCCATTTCAGGACTCTGTATAGTGCTGCCTTCCTGAGCAAGTATGGTTCCCTATATCCTGTGTATTATGGAATGGAAAACATGGGAAGCTTTGACTCTGCTGCTCCTCAGATGCAGCATGACTGCCTGTGCTTTTCCAGCGCCACAATTTTCGACTCTGATCACCAGTCCTCACTTTCTCCATCACTGAGGGCTGTCCCCTCTGCACACTGAGCAGGGAACTAATCAGCAGAAACTCGTTGTATCTGGAGCTGACTGTTCAGTTCTGGAAAGTTGCATTTGATGAACACATTTACTAAAAAGGAATTTCACATTCAACAAATATTCATTCAGTCCCAGAGTTACAGTTTTGGTTCATGAATTGGACAGGTTGATAACGAACAGTGAATGACTGAAGAACCCCGAAGTACAGAGTATTCAAGGTGATATATTCCAGCTTGGATGTGCTTTACCTTGATGCTGGTAAAATTATCAGACAGACAGATATGATAAGAAAACGAGGTGACATGTGGAAGTGTGACATTTTTGCCATTACAGAGATGTGTTTGAGGGAGGTCGGAGCTAACAACTCAATATTCTGTGGTACCAGCACAAGAGTCAGGACTGAAGAGAGGGTAAAAGAGGAGGTGGTGGCTTATTAATTATGGAGTTAGTTACTGGCGTAAGAAGGGACGATATCTTGAAAGGATCTTCTAAAGAGACTTGGTGGTTCGAGCTCAGGATCAAAACCATGACAGAAAAACTGCTAGCGATATATTATAGACCCCCAGATAAAGGACAGTACCGGAGCAGGTATGAAACCAAGTTATTGAGGTGTGTAAAACAATAATAGGATAGTTATATTCAGGCATTTCAATTCCAAACATTCATTCGATCAGTGATAAATTTTTAAGAGGGGCAGGTGTTTTTAAATTTATTCCAGAGAGTTTCTTGTATCAACATAGAGCAGCTTAAACAATGGGCCGTGCAGTGCTGGGCCTCACTGTGGGGAATAAAGCCAGTCAGCTGTTCCAGGCGGAGGTGGGAGAACATTACAGGACCAGTGAATGCGATATCACACATTTTGACTTTGCGAATGAAAAGACCCCCAAAATGTTAGAAAAATAAGAGCTTTTTGCATTGAGGAGACAGATTTTATGGGAACAAATGACAGGATCTGGCCCAAGTGCAATTGTTTCTGTGTGAAACTGTAGCAGAACAAGGTTGGGCGTGGGTGGGGGGATCATTTGACTAAAATGGAATTGATGACAGTGTCGGTCCAGCATGTTACACCGAATATAAAATTTAGGAAAACAAATCCAGAGAATATCAGATGTCGACACAAATTCCGAACAGGATGAAAAGGGAAAGAGAAGCTTAAATCTGGTACCAAGTGAGCAGGTCAATGAAGGTCCTAAAAGAATATAGCAAGTGGAGGGCTAAACTTAAACTATCAGTGGAAGAGCCGAAGGAGGGTTGATAAAACATTAACGGGTAAGATTAGCAAGAATCCACAGTCATTTTTTTTGGTTTATTAAGGGGAAGTGGATAACGCGGGAAAGAATGGGAGTTTTAGAGACTAAGGGGACAGCCTGTTCGCAGAACCAGAGAATATGTTAAACACACCCTTCGAATCGGTCTTCAGTTTGGAGAAGCAGTTCCTGGATTCAGGGAGAGTGACCGTTTGACCCTTGAGCAAATTGACACAGGAGCTGAGGAAGAATTGGAATTTTATGCAAGATGGAGTGGGTAAATCACCAGATTAAAGACCACTAAGTCTCACATCAGTGAGAGGGAAACAATTGTAGAAAATTCGGAGGGTTGTTGAGGCTGGATCATTAAATATCTTCAAGGCTGAGACAGACAGATTTTTATACAAGCGTTACGGGGAAATGACAGGAAAGTGGAATGGGGGATTAACAAAATAATATAACCTAATCGAAGGAAAAGCAGACTCACTGAGCGGACAGACATATTGTTGTCCCTACGTCTAATGGTGTTCTTTTCCAATAAACTTGTATTCACAAGAACATCAACCTCTCTAACTATGGAATGAGACACAGTTTGGAATGCAATTGAGGGATTCAAGGAATTCATAAACGCAATACAAATAGACTGAAAGTACGAGAGGACTGTAACAACACGGATTGCCTGTTAGGGTGAGGATTTGCATCGACACAATCACCACTACCAGAAGAAAGACGTCAGCAAGACACCCTCCAAGGCCAAGAGCAGACCTGCACTGGGGAGCAGGTAGTCTGCGGCCAGGTGTCAAGGAGTGCTGAAGACCTAAACACTACATCACTGTGGTGTCTCCTTCCTTCCCTGACCAAAATTAAATTTGGAGGGGTAGAGAGACATGCCGTTGGTAGCAGAGTAAGCAGGAAAGCTTTGACATGACAGGCTTCAGATAGCTCAGCTCAGCGAAATGTACAGGTAAACTCTAATAAAGTTCTTTTATCTTTATTGTTACAGCAGTCGAGATGGCATTTAGGGCAGTTGCACGCTCCATCTTGTGAGATGTGGTAGCTCAGGGAGAATTCAACCGTCCCTGATGGCTACACGTGTGGGCACTGCACCCAGCTTCAGCTCCTGGGAGACCGTGTTAGGGAGCGACGCTGGGCGGCAAGTTGGATCATGGGTTAGCACAGCTAACTCAGACCACCAGTGATCAAGGTTCAAATCCTGCCTCGGGCAACTGACTGTGTGGAGTTTGCACATTCTCCCCGTGTCTGCATTGGTTTCCTCTGGGTGCTGCGGTTTCCTCCCACAGTCCAAAGATGTGCAGTTTAGGTGAATTGGTCATGCTTAATTACCCGTAGTGTTACGTGTAGGGGAGTGGGTCAGGGTGGGCTGCTCTTCGGTGGGTCGGTGCGAACTTGTTGGACCAAAGGCCCTGTTTACACACTGTAGGTAATCTAATCTAGGATGCACTGAGGATCATCTGAGATACTGACAAATTCATAGACACGCCCCTAGTTATGTTTCTTTAATGACTGTAATATTCCAGTCCAACGTTCATCGTCCTGAGTTCATTAGCCTTACCTGTCAGTCCTGTTGTATTTCAATGAACACAATTTAATCCAACAGGCGTTCCTTGCTTCCTGTCATGTTCCAGGCAGAGAGTAGATCGGTGACCACCATGAATGGCAAAGGGAGTAGGCAGGAATTGCAGGAATCCCCTGTGGTTATTACCCTCGAAAACAAGTAGACCATTTTGGATTGTTGGGGGCAATGTCCGTTCAGGGGAAAGCAGCAGTTGCCAGGTTGGTTTTACGACCACTGGCTCTTGGGCACAGCGGGAAAGGGTAAAGGTAAACAGGCGTTAAAGTTAAGAGGGTCGATTGTTAATGGGACAGATCAGAGATTCTGTGGTCGCAAACGGGAATCCAGGATGGTGCGTTACCTCCTAGGTGCTAGGGTCCAGGATGTTTCCAATTGGCTGCAGAACATTCTCAAGGGGGAGGGTGAGCAGAAGAAATCATTATGCACGTTGGCACAAATGATATCCGTAGAAATAGGAATGAGGTCCTGCAGCATAAGTACAGAGAGCTAGGAGAATCATTCTTTAAAAATACCTTGACAGTGATAATCTCCGGAGAGGGAGATTAACGTCAGAGATTTGCACTGAAGCGGATTCCAATATCTTGGCGGGCAGTTTTGCTCGGGTTACAAGGGAGGGTTTAAACTAGATTAGCAAGTGGTCATATCCTCAAGAGCAGGGAGGCAAGTGGAAGGAGATACAGTAATCAGAAATAGTAAGGTTAGGCTGGAAAACGACAGAGAGAAAGTAGTGCCTTTTGGATTAAATTGCATCTGTTTCAATGCACGAAGGCTGACAGGTAAGGCCGATGAACTCAGGGTGTGGATAGGTAGGTGGGACTGGAAAATTATAGCCATTACAGAAATATGGCTAGGTGATGGAAAGGACTGACAGCTTAATGTGCTAGGGAACAGGTGCTTTAGGTGAGACAGAGATGGTGGAAGGAGGGGAGGGGGAGTTGCATTTCTGATGAAGGGGAGTACCGCAGCAGTAATCAGAGATAAAATAACTGATGGATCACCCAATGAGGCTTTGTGGGTGGAGTTAAGAAATAGGAATGGAATGGTGAGGTGTTGGAGTTGTAATATAGGCCCCCAAAGAGTCAACAGGAATGGGAGTAACAAATATGCAGGGAGAGAGGGGAGACCTGCAGGAGCAATAGGGTTTCAGAATGAGGGTTTCAGCCCCTGGAGCCTGATATACAATTACAGGAGGAGGCCAATAAACCTCTCGGGCCTATAAAACTGTAACCAGATCATGCAGCACCAGTATCCAGATACACAGCAACAGGATCAGTCTATTCAGCTGCTTGAAGTCAGTAACACAGGAAATGGAAGAGGCCGAAAAGTGACTAGACTATGGGGTTTACTGGAATAAAACCAGGCTACATAGCCCCTCAGACCTGCACTTCCATTCAGTAAGTCAGGGCTATCTGTACTCGGCCGCAATTTCTCTTTTATGCCCAATTCTTTGTAGCCCTCGACTCTCTGACGGGTCAAAATCCACTGACACCCACTCGCACCCCCCAAACATTTCAGTGCTTTGGCCTCCTCAACTGTCTGGTCCCAACCGTCACTACCCTCTGAGAGAAGGAAAGACTCCCCATACATATACCTTGGCCTATTGAAATGGATAGAAGATATGAACACAGCGTAAAGTGACTGGCCCTGATATCATGGCAGTATTTGATTGAGCGAGATGTCAAGGAGACTGAACAGAATTTAACTTAATAGGAATTAGTTGTAAACTCCCCACTGGTTGAATCATTCAGAACACAATGGGGCTGGTGGACATCAATCCTCCCAGTCCCTGGATATCCCTGTGGGCAATCCTCAGGGTAGCTTCTTCGGCATAAACATCTTCAGCTGCGTCATCAATGTCTTTCCCTCTGTCATACGATCAGAGGTGGGATGTTCTGTGAAGATTATACAATGTTTAGAACAATGAGTCACCTCCTAACGTACTCAGGTATCAAATCTGGACAACATTCAAGCTTGTGCTGCTAATGTAAAGGTAACATTGATCAAAAGCACTGCTGGGCACTAAACATTTCCATGGTTAAAAGAAAGAGGAACTCCTTCAGCAACTCTAGCTGGTTTCACAGTAATATAAAAAAGCCATTCCGCCCATCTGATCTGTTGGATAACAAGAGGGGCAATGCGTTCACTCACTCCTGCCTATTACACAAGAAGACAATTTTAAGAAAGACAGTAGATGTTGGAATACAAAATACACATGCAGGAAGCTGGAAGAACAATATAAGCAAGGCAGCATCAAGACGTTGAGAAGTGAACGCCTTGGATATAACCATTCATTAGGACTGTGGATGGGAGTAAGGGAGTCGATAGATAAAGTGGCGGGTGAGGGAGGAGGAGGCAGAGTGACGAGGTGGGGGATAAGTGAACACAGATCAAGGGTATCTGCGGGAGATGATGGGATGGCTGAGTCCAGTTGGTAGGTAGCTGGACAAAAGCTTGCTCAGAGGAATGGAAGGGAGGGGAGAGTCTGGGAAGGGAGTCGGGGGATTGGAAGGGAGGTTATTTGCAATTGGAGAATTCAATGTTGCGTCCCCGGGGTGTAGGCTGCACAGGAGACAGATGAGATCTTGTTCTTCCAAACCATGGTTTGGTTCGTTGTGGCAATTTAGGACGCCAAGGATGGCCATGTTGGAAAGGGACTGGGAAAGAGAATTGAAATAGGAGTAATTTAGCGAGGATGGCTACTACATTTTAAAACAAAGACTTTATTCATAAAATTATACAATGAAACACAAAGAACAGAATAAAGAATCACGACAGAATTCAACCAATTCAACTAAACTTACTTATGCTGCTCCGAGCATACACAACTGTCCCAATAATCAAACTCCCAATAAAAAACAGTACAAATGGAACAAATACTTCCAGGTTGAAATTGAAGGTCAGAAACGAGAGAGAGTTTCCACACAGTTCCCAGATGAACTTCCCAGTTCAAAACTCAACTGAAAACTGCTCAGCTCAAATCAGCTCAGCAAGTTCAGCTAAAATAGCTCACCACTCTCCGTTCATTATACTGGTCACTTATAAAGCATGACCACTTTGGCCTGAAGTCTCATCTGTTTCCATATAAACAAAAGGCCTCTAAAAATCCTTTTCATCTCTGTACCAAACCAGACTGATATGAGCTTGGCCCCGTTTTAATGTCCCTGCGAAAAAAACCAAGGATAGAGTCTCCTTTAGCTAAGTTTACCACCAAGCCTGCCTGCTGAGGTTGATCGCACAAGTCTGATAAATGCTCTAAATGTTCCTTCCATGAGTGACTAAAAATCATCAGGTCATCAACGTAGATCACACAGTTGGGTAATCAGGCAATGACCTTATTATCAGTCTCTGAAATGTGGCTGGATCGCTTTTCATACAAAATGCCACAATTTGAACTGCCCATTTGGCATTATGAAAGCCGAAATTGCCTTTGCTCTCTCTGACAGAGGTCCGTGCCAGTAGCCTCTGAGCAAATCCAACTTAGAAATGTAAGTAGCTTCTCCCACTTTTTCGACACAGTTCTCCAAACATGGAATTGGATCCGCATCAGTCTTTGTAACGGCATTGACTTTGTGAGAGTCCACACATGACCGTTGGGTACCATCTGGCTTTGGTACCATGACTATATGTGAACTCCAGTCACTGTAACTCATTTCGATTATGACATATTGGAGTGTGCGCTCTATCTCTTTCTGAACCTGTGCCAATTTTGGAGAGTCATGCCCATAACGATGTTGCTTAATCAGAACAGCATCTCCTGTGTCTACATCATGCACAATTATGTTCGTACTTCCCAGTTTTTGCAGCATATCTCTCCACAAGATAGTAAAGACTCTTTCAGGTCACTTTTCTTTTCTTGTGTAAAGTAACTCAACAATTCATCCCAATTTTTGACAATTTCCTCATTCTCCAATTTGATTTGAGGAATGTCCAATTCAGAATCCTCTGAACTTGGATCTTCCTTCTGTGCTGTAATCATTAACACCTTCTCCTCTTGTTTTCCTTCCCGATCAAAATACCTTTTGAGTGTATTCACATGACAGACTCCGTGAGATCTCATCCTGTCTGGAGTCCGTATCAAATAGTTCACCTCATGCAATTTCTTCCCAACTTGATAAGCTACGACAAAACTTGCTTTTCAAGGTTCAACTGTTACTGAAAGTAACACCAATACTTTACTCCCAATTGCAACATTGCCAATTTATGATTTCGCATCCACTTCCTGTTTCATTGTATGCTGCAATACTTTTAAATGCTGTCTACCCAACTCTCCAGCTCTACTTAATCGTTCCCTAAAATTTGACACATCATCCAAATGGATGGTCTCTGAATTCTGACTTATTAATTTCTCCTTAAACAATGTTAATGGTCCTTTTACTTTATGCCCACAAATTAATTTAAATAGACTGAATTTGGTCAATTCATTCTGTGCATCTGTGATCACAAAAAGTTCAAAAGCAATTTCCTTATCGCAATCATCTGGATAATCCTGACCATAACACCTCAACATGGTCTTCAGTGTTTGATGCCATCTCTCTCATGCTCCCTGTGATTCCAAATAGTACGCAGTAAATTTGAATTGCTTTATTCCCAAGTTATCCATCATCTCCTTGAATAGTCCGGATGTGAGGTTTGATCTGTCTGGATCTCTATTGGTAGTCCATACCTAGTAAAAAAAATAAGCATTTTTCTACAACTCTTTTAGCTGTGATGCTGCATAATGGGTCTGCCCCTGGAAATCTAGTCGACACATTCATTATTGTTAATAAATACTTATTCCCACCTTTTGTTTGAGGTAGGGGCCTGCCCAATCTATCAAGACTCTTGAGAAAGGTTCCTCAAATGTTGGAATAGGTATTAAAGTTGCAGGTTTATTACTGTCTGTGTGACATGTTTGAGACATCTGGCAAAATTCAACTACATCTTTGTGTAGTCCAGGCCAGTGAAAGTATCTTTGTATTCCAGCCTGTAATGTCCTAACCGCGAAATGATATCCAAGTGGTAGCTCATGTGCCACTCACATCACTTCCTTTCTATACCCAACAGGAAAAACAATTTGAAGAATTTCTGTCCACGCCTGATCTGCTTCAATGTGCGCTGATCTCCATATCCACATTAAGACATCATTTTTTAAGTAATAGCACACAGGAATGCATTCATTCTCTTTCTTGCTAAATGTTTTTTGATATAACTTTTGTAACTCCTCATCTTTCTGCTGTAATTCAATCACCTTAGCAGAGCTAAAAATACTTTCATGTTTTCATACTTGCTCCTTCTGTTTCACTTATCTGATCAAAAAGAAACGTTCAGATAACTCTGTGTCAGCTTCCTTATCTCTGCCTTTAACCCGCTTCAACCTGTGCATTTGTGATCTGCTGATGACGTAATCAGGGAAGATTCCTGGATAAACATTCTCCAGGTCTTCAGTTGCCTGCATCTCCACTGGCTTTTCAACTAGAGTAGGCAGCCCGCCTACCAGTTAATCAGCTATATTAATTGCAAGGACAATTTTTATTCCTGGAGCTGAGAGTTAGGAGTCCAGTACACCTGCCACACATTTTCCACTCTTCTCTGGACTCCATCGCCTCACTTTACATAACTGAGCACTTTTTGCCTCACTATGAATTCCTGTTCCCAGCAGATTTTCTGGCAATAGTCTCTGAAGAGTTCATAAAGCCTCACCCCTCAGCATTACAGACTGAAAATATCCTGTGTCAATTAATATTCGAACCTCCTTACCAATTACTCCTGGTCTATGTGAATAAACTTTACCCTTCCATGTAGATTTTTTTACGCAGATTTAGCATGTCCACTGATCATCTTGTACACTCTGAGGCAGTTGCCTAACTCCCCCTATGCTTTTTGTTACTAATTCAACGAAACTTCCAGGCTTGTCTTGTTATCCTACAGCTGGTTTTCTCCCAGCTCACCAAGATTGTGAATTTGTGTGGCCCACTTTATTACAATGGAAACACCATAGTATTTAAACTTCTTGTCCCCCTCAAGGTTTTCTTTATTAGGGTGGTAAATTATCCTTACATTCTACACTGTGATCTACCTTTCCCTTTGCACATGAGGATATATCTTTGCTCCAATTTCTGTCCCTCAGAGACCAGAACTGGTTCTGGAAAGCAAATCAAGTTTATGGACCAGTTCATAATCATCAGCCATTTCAGCAGCTAACCTTGCCGTTTGCACTCTCTGCTCTTCCACCTGAGTTTGCACTATTTCAGGTAGTGAATTTTTGAATTTCTCCAAATACTAATCTCTCTAGGGGCATTATAGCTTTGCCTGAATTTTAAAGCTCTTATCCAACTATTGAAATTAGTCTGTTTGATCCTTAGAAACTCAGTGTAGGTTTGACCAGGATCCTCATTAGATTCCTGAAAGGTTTCCTATGTTGACTTAATGTTTCTTTAAAATCTCTTCAGACTTCCCAGATCCCTCCTCTGATAGGGATGTGAATGCCTCACCAGTCCTACCTACAAGTTTCGTTTGGATCAACAAAATCCACATTGCCTCTGGCCACTGCATTTGTTGAGCCAACTTTTCAAATGAGACGAAAAGGTCATCACATTCTTCTCATCAAATTGAGGCAATGCTTGAACATGTTTGAAAGTAGCAATCCATGCCCCTCACTATTGAATGACACCATATTTCTGTTAGTGTGAAGGACAATGCTGACACAAATGGGATACACTGGATGACTGGGGGGCATTGAGGCTCTGGTCAACAAAAAGGGGCACATGTCACATATAGGCAGCTGGAGTAAGGGAATCCATTGAAGAATATAGCGGGTGGAGTAATTCACTTAAGAGGGAAATCAGGAGGGCACAAAGGGGACCACAAAAAGCATTGGCAGATCAGGCTGACGAAAATCCAAAGAGATTCTTCAAGTATATTCTTCAGGACATTAACTAGGGGAAGAATATAGCTTCTTGATTACGAATGGGGCCATCCAAGTGTGGAAACACAGGAGATGGGTGAGACGTGTACAAAAATTTCATGCTTGAACTTAAGTTGGGGAAGTCAAGGAATAAGGAACAGTGACGTCTTCAAAAGACTCCACTTAACAGATCAGGAGGTACTAAAGGTTCTAAAATGCATATAAGATGGACAAATCCTTGGAAACTAATCAATTATACCCCAGGATATTGCGGGAAGCTCAGGAAGAAATTGTGGGGTCCCATAAAGAGATATTTCTATCACTGATAGCCATGGGTGATGGGCTGGAAGCCTGGAGGGTGGCTAAGGTTGTGCCAGTACTTAGGAAAGGCTGCAAGGGAAAGCCAGGGATGTCAACACCAATTAGTTTGATGTCAGCGATGCAGATGTTGTTGGAAGCGATTCTGCAGGACAGGAGTTACATGCATTTGCAACGACAAGGATTGATTAGGGATAATCAGCACAGCTTTGGAACGCTGCATAGAATTCTGATCATCCTGATCTGGGAAGCATTTCCTGAAACTGCAAATGGAGCAAAGACTGACGAAGATGTTACTGATACTGGAGGGTTTGACAGAAACGGAGAGGCTGGATAAGCTGGAATGCATCCTGGGGGAATGAGATAAATGTGGCAGATAGGTTTAAATCGAATGCGAAGAATTTCCTGCAGCACACAAGTCCAAAAAAGCAACTGGAGAGACACTAGGGCTCCTCAAAGATCAGTGAAGCCATCCAAGTGTCGAACCACAGGAGGTAGGAGAGAGTCTAAATGAGCATTTCATGTCAGAATGTACTGTGGACAAAGACTAGGAAACAAAGGGAAAGAAACAGTGATGGCTTGTAAAGAGTCTCCATGACAGAAGAGGTGGTGCTGGAGGTCTTAGAACACAAAGGTAGAGAAAGCCCTAGGTCCTGAACAAGTGTATACCAGAACATTGTGGCAAAGTAGCAGCAGGGACGCGAACAGAAATATTTATATCATTGTCCTTCACATTTCCACTGGACGTAGGTGGCTGAGGGGTGACCGTATAAAGGTTTATAAAACCATGAGGGGTACAGGTAACCAACATCTTTACCCCAGGTTAGTGGAGTCCATAACTAGATGGGATTGAACTGCAGAAGGATAAGGTGTTAGCAATTCTGCCAAGTGCAAAAAAAGGTCCCCTGGGCCAGATGGGATTTATTTTTGGCTTCTCTGGGAGGCTAGTAAGGAGATTGCTGAGCCGTTGGCTTTGATCTTTATGTCGTCATTGCCTTCAGGAATAGTGTCAGAAGGCAGAAGGACAGCAAATGTTGTCCCCTTGACCAAGAAGAGGAATAGAGACAACCCGGGGTAATTATAGAAGTGTGAGCCTTACTTCGATTCTGGGTAAAGTGTTGGAAAGGCTTGTAAAGGCCAGCATTTATAATCATCAGGAGATGAACACGTTGATGAGGGAGATAGTCGGCACGGTTTTGGGAAGGGTAGGTCATGCCTCACAAACCTTGTTGACTACTTTGAGGTGACCAAACAGGAGGATGTGGGTAAAGCAGAACTTGGTAGTGCAGATGAGCAGAGAGATCACTTTGTCCATGTACATGGATCATTGACAGTTGCCACCCAGTTTGTTAAGAAGGCATTCAGCATGTGAGCTTTTATTGGGACAGGGAATGAATTTCAGAACCATGAGATAATGCTGCAGCTGTACAAAACTCTGGTGCGGCCGCATTTGGAGTGTTGCCTATGGTTCAAGTCACCGCTTTAGAAGAATGTTAAAAATTTGGAATGTGTTCCGAGGAGTTTTACTACGATGTTACCTGGTACAGAGGGAAGGTGTCATGAGGAAGGCTGAGGGACTTGAACCTGTTTGTGTTTGAGAGAAGAGTTTAAGGTCAATTAATTGAGACATAAAAGACAATCAGAGGGTGACATGGTTTGGACAGTGAGAGCCTTTTCCCTCAGGTGGCGACTCCTAGCACGAGGGCAAATAGTTTTAAATTGAAGTAGTAATTAATATTAACATTAATTAATAGATATAGGACAGATGCCAGAGGTAGGTTCTTTACTCAGAATTGTCAGGCATGGAATGCATGGCCTGAACCAGTGGTAAAAGTGAGGTCTACAGATGCTGGAGATCAGAGCTGAAAATGTGTTGCTGGAAAAGCGCTGCAGGTCAGGCAGCATCCAAGGAACAGGAAATTCGACGTTTCGGGCATAAGCCGTTCATCAGCAACACACTATTCCAGCAATACATTTTCAGCTCTGAAACAGTGGTAGACTCGCCAACTTTATGGGCATTTAAACAGTCATTGTATAGGCATATGGATGAGAATTGAATAGGGAAGGTTAGATGTGCTTCAGATTGTTTCCACAGGTTGGCGCAACATTGAGGGCCGAAGGGCCTATACTGCACTGTCATGTTCTATGTTCTGTGTTCTGGAGGGCATAAGTAGGAGATGGGAGAGGAAAAAAACTTGAAAGGATTAGGAGGAGAAGATTTTCCACACAGAGTATGGTGCAGTATGGAATAAGTTTCGAGTGGAAGTGGTAGAAAAAAGTACAATAACAACATGTAAAAGACATTTGTCCAGGTACATGGAGAGGAGAAGGTTTGAAAGGATTTGTGTTAAGTACAGGGTAACGGGACTCGTTCAGGGATTCTGGTCAGCATGGACTAGTTGGATCAAAGGAACCGTTTCCGTGCTGCATGTTATTGGAGGAGGTGACTACTGGGATAAGGCACGTAATAGACACTGAAGCAATTTATATTAATAGTGATGGTAGTCTGGAATGCACCATAATTCAAGTATGTGGAGGGAGGAGAGGGAAGGGAGGCGGTTACCGGGACTGTATCTGTTGTAGGAGTTACAAATTATTGAAGACACTAGTCACCAAGACATGCCATAGATAGAGTGTTGCAGAGTAGTGAGTCTTAGCACAACAGAACTTACTATAGGGGTGTTGATTGAGCCTGGGGTGTGTCTGTACTGTGCTCCCTCTCCAACACTGTATCTGTGCCATGTTTTGTTAGCCGATGTTTGGAGCTCTGTCTTTGCTCTCTGCTCTGTTCACTGTGAGTGATCTTACCTCACTGCAGGATTTATTTAAGACTCCAAATCTCCCCTTCCCTTTGTCTCCCTGGCTGATCAACCATCTTCAATGTGGCGATGGACGAGACAGCCAGCAGCTGGGAAGTCTATTGAGTCAGGACCTTCCTGACTACCTATAGGAGTCAGAGGAATAGACAGTTTGGGAAATTAGAGTGATCTCGTGAGGGATACACATAGGGAATGGCACTAAGTCCAACAGAGATCTGAAAAACCCTGACTCCATCCCTTGCCTGTGCTGTCCTGTCTCTCCGGAGTGAAGACTTCAATTGTCTCAGGATCTGGAGTAGTTGCAAGAGTGAGAGACGCTGACAGAGGCAGCAATTAGACCCACACAGTGAGGGATACCACATGGAGAGAGACTGAGTGATATCACCAGAGGGCAGGAAGATTTCATAACGAAACAATCATGTAAGAAGAACAGGTTTAGGTTCCTGATGCCCTGGTGTCAGTGCTCAGGAATGAGCAACCTTTGTGCAGGTGAAGTGATGGCTTCGTGGTATTACTGCGAGAGCATGTATCCAAAAACTCACCCAATGTTCAGTGGAGACAGGTTTAAATCACACCATCAGAAATGGTGGAATTTGCAATCATCATTTTTTGTATTATTGCAATTAACAATCTATGGATAAGTACGAAATCATTGCTGATGTCCAAAACAATGTTTGATCATCAAAAATACACTTGGGACATCTGCCATCCTCACGTGATCTGTACGACATCCCCACAGCAAAGTGTTTGCCTCTGAAATGGCTGAGCAAGTTACTCAGCTCAAGGGCAGCTAGGGCTGGGCAGGAAAGGCTGGTCAGTCAGAGACACCCACATCCCATACCTGAGTTTAAAAATAAACCATTCGGATGGTCCTGCTCTAAGTGTGCTGGGACCAGTGTCCTGAGCAATCACGTTGGTAGGTTTAGGGACAGGGCTTTAAACTGACAGAGAGAATCAGGGACAGGGTTCAGATGAAAGGAGCTTTCCAAATTCAAATAGAAAAGGTGAAGCTTTGGGACAGCATGGAATGTGGCTGAAGACAAGCAGAAATTAACAGGATGGGACCAAGTTTAACTAAAACTGTACGTCAGCAAATCACTTTGTGACAGCAAATTGTAGGAAACAGTAAATTATGGGTTTTTTGTGTGGAATGGACAAAGTCTCTGCCATAAGGTAGATGGATTTGTGACACAGAGATAAAAGAGAGTTAGACACCAGGGTGACATGGTTATAGGGTGAAAAAAGGTGCACACAAATATTCAATAGTTCACAACCTTGCGCAAACTCAGTCAAAGTGGACAACGCTAACAATAAAAGGTAACAAAGGCATGACAGAGAAAGCATTCGGCATCAGATCATGAAATCGAGTCAGTTTGAATGTAAATTCTGACTACTACTTGCCAAGGACACAAGCAGCAGAACAGTTTTAGACAACTGAACAGCATTTCATTGCTCATCACTGCATTAAAGAGGAACTCGTTGGAATTTTTATTAAAGGCAGAATGACAATTCACTGAAAATTCAAAATTCGTATAATCTTGACAATCACACTGACGACAGTGATATTGGAAGGGAAGTTCGGTGAATTTTTTTCTGTGTTTCTTTAAATAATACATTGTGCAACTGGCTCTGTCAGATCGACCGTTGTGTGATGAAAGATAGTGAATGAGTAATGTCAACTGGAGAGATCCTCTGGGAAATTGTGATAAAGTGCGTTTTAAAGAAATATAAAATTTTAAAGTGAATCACAGAAAGGACAAGCTACAACTAAAAACAAAAATTGCCAATTACATGAGTTTGAGAGGAGAACTGACCAAGCTGAACAGACTGAAACATGTGTGTGCGTAAATGAACAGTGGTAAACATTTGAAGGAACAGTGTAAATCACTCAAAAAAAGGATATTCCATTGAAATAGACAAAACCTCAACAAGAAACTCACACCTGTCCCTCACTCAGGGCAAAATGGGTCATATTAGATTATGAGGCTGAGAAGTACTTAAAATCCTGAAGTGCGAGTGTGCTTTAGGAGTAAGTTTTAAACGGGTTGCAAAGGTTCTGCGAGCAGGAGGGCAGTTGGCAGAGGAATCCCTGTGAGGGTATAATGTCACAATAGGAACAGCGAGAGGTGAAGGTGCTGGAGGTGGTGAGAGTGTTACAGAGAGTGGTCAGGGCCTGAAGTGTGTTTCAAACTAAGTATGAGTGTTGCAGCTGGAGGGGTTTGCAGAGGTAGGGAGGGACATATGTATTTTTATTTAATCATTTATGGGATGTGGGTGTCACTGCCTGGACTTACATTCTTTGACCCCACTCTTAATTCCCCAGAGAACAGCTCAGTCAGCCCTCTTGTTGTGGGTCTGGAGTCACATGTTGGCCAGAACAGGTGAGAATATTTGTTGTCCTTCCCTAAAGCAGGGAAGTGAACCTGGTGAGTTCTTCCAACTGATCAGCAATGCATTTATGGTGGCCTGGCCAATGTCTTGTACAGATACAACATGACATCCCAACTCCTACTCTCCATGCTCTGCCCAGTGAAGGTAACCATCCCAAACGCCTGCTTCACCAGCCTGCCTGCCTGTGATGCAACTTTCAAAGAACTGTCTACCTGCATCCCCGTGTCTCTGACTGACAACACTACCCAGGGCCCGAACATCAGCTGTACAATTCCCACCCTGGTTTGTTTCACCAAAATGGAACACTTCACATTTATCTAATTCAACTCCATCTGCTATTCTTCAGCCCAATATCCCAGCAGTACTATTCATCCTGTTGTATCACAGATAACCTTCATCACTGTCCAGTTTACCACCAATTTCAGTATCACCCAAACCTTACTTACCAGGAAACCATTTACCCAAATGACAAACAACACGGGACCTCCCATCACCCTCTGTCTCCAACCATCAAGCCAATTTTGTATCCGGTTGACTAGCTTCTCCTGAATGCCATATCCCTTTACAATGATTTGAGCTTATTACCCATTTACTATATAGAATGTAGAACACAGAACAGTACAGCACAACACACTTCGGCCATGATGCCATGCCAACATTTTATCCGACTATAAGACCAAACTAACTTCCATAAGCTTAATTTTGCTATCATCCACGTGCTTATCCAAGAGTCTATTAAATGTCCCGAAAGTATCTAATTTTACCACCACCACCGTCAGTGCATTCCAACCACCTACCATTCTCTATCCTTTTATCCATCCTCCATTCACCTTAAAATTACACCCCCTTGTAATATCCATTTATGCCAAAGGAGAAAAAGTCTCTGACTATTCACTCACTCTGTGCCTCACATCATCTTGCTCACCTCTACCACCTTGGCCCACCCCTTTCTTCACGCCAAAGAGAAAAGCCTTTAGCTCCCTCAGCCTTTCTTCATAAGAAATGCCCACCATTCCAGGCAGCATCCTGGTAAATCTCCTGCGTACGCTCTCGAAAATTTGCACATCCTTCCTGTAAAGACGGGACCAGAACTGAACAGAATATTCCAAGTGTGGTCTCACCAGAATGCTATAAAGATGCAGTAAAACCTCACTGTTCTTCAAATAAATCCCCTTGCTAAGGAAAGCCAACACAACGTATGCATTTTTAACAACCCTATCAACGTGCGTGGCAACTTTGAGGAATCGATGAACATGGACCCCTTAATCTCTCTGATCCTCCATACGGTCAAGCATTCTGCCTTTCACCCTGCATTCTGTACTCAAATTCCACCTTCCAGAATGAAACTCCACCAGATTGGCAAACTTACTAACCCACTCTCCAACATCCACATCCAAGTCTTTCATAAAAATCACAGAGAGCAGAACAGAGTCCCAAAACCGACTGTTACAGAACACCACTGGTCACTGAGCTCCAGGCTCAATACTGTCCATCTGCTGCCATACACTGTCTTCTCTGGGCCATCCAATCATGTATCCAGACAGACAGACCTCCCTGTATCCCATGCCTCCTTATTTTCTGTATGAGCTTCAACATATTCTGTCATACCTTCAAAGAATTCAATAAGGTTTGTGAGGCATGACCTGCCCCTCACAAACCCGTGCTGACTGTCTAAAATTTAACTATGGTTTTCCAAATAGTCATAAATCCTGTCTGTCAGAGTCCTCTCCAATAATCTGCACACCACAGACATTAGACCAAATCTGTAATTCCCAGGATTCTCCCTCCGTAACATGGCCCGGACTCTACAAATCTTCCCTTCTCTGCCACGTTCCCCAAAATGGCACTCGATGGTGGGGGTTATAGAGACAGGGAGGGATATCAGGACAGGAGGATTTTGCAGACATTCGGAGGCTTGCAGTGCCAAAAGGAGGATTCAGTAATTAGGAGGGTACATGATAATGAACGCATTTGAGGAGGGAGGGAGGGAGGATTGTTGCGAAATGAAAGGTTTCACAGTTTAGGTGTTTTGCAACAGGTTTCTGAGTTGAGGAAGGTTTAAACACTGTTTGATTTTACACAAACATGATTTTGAATGCAATGGCAGGAAGAGGATTCAGGAAGCTGGAGAGTATGGGGTCGGACCGAGGTTACACAAATGGGAAGAGTTGTCAGGAGTGGAGGTGTTCACAGAGACAGCAATAGTCTGATCTGGAGCAGAGGAGCCAGATTGGGAGGGATATGGGGACTGCAGGTGGTTTGACAGGGAGGGAGGACCATAGGCCCACAGGAGGTTACAGAAATGTGGAGAGCTGTAGGACCTGCAGGAGTTCATGGAGGTGGGGAGGTTGGGACGGATGGAGTAGTTTACATGGATAAGGATAGTGGTAGGACAGTGCTGGTTTATACTGACAGGGACTATTTAGGGAATGGATCAGATTACAGAGATGATGTAGGTTGTAAAGACCTCATGTCATGTGTACTGATGTGCACAATTACCACTGGTTAATTGCCCTCCCTCTGGGGAAAAGGGCAAAATCCGACCTCCCCTTGGGAAACAAGGTAGGGAAAGGGACTGAAGTGTTAGTTGGGGAGCACTTTGACAAAGTGACCACAACTATATTAGTTTGAAAACAGTTATGGAAAAGGACAGGCCTGGTCCATAAGTGAAACATCAACATTGGCCTGCCCAAATCCAGAAGGTATTGGTCAAGAGCTTTTAACAGTTGATTGTGGAGATTATTTGCAGGTAAATGGACCTCAGGCAGGTGGGAAGCTTTCAAAAGAAAGATAAAATGAGAGTTCAGGGTGAGGATATTTCTGTTAGTATGAAGGACAAGGCTGATTACAAGTAGAAAATTCTGGATGACTGGGATTATTAAGGTTCTGGTCAAGAAAAAAGGCGGTCCATGTCATATATGGCCAGCTGGATTCCTCAAAGAACATTGTGGGTACAGTAATACACTGAAGTGGGAGAGCAGGAGGGCAAAAAGGAGACCTGAGAAAACTTTGGCTGGTAATGCTGAGGAAAATTCAAAGGGATTCTACATGAATATTAACGACAGAAGATAAACTAGGCACAGAATGTGTCCCCTTGAAGATCAATGGGATAATCCATTTGTGGAACCACAAGAAATGAGTGAGATCCTTGACGAAAATTTCACATCAGAACTTAAAAACTGGGGAAGTCAGGGAAATAAAGTCTTCAAAAGACTCTGTATATCAGAACAAGAGTTGTTGGAGATTTTAAAATGCGTAAAAAATAGACAAATCCCTGGAGCTAATCATGTATATCTGAGGACATTGGGGGTAAATCAGGAAGAAGTGCCCCTTAAAGAGGTATTCTTATCAGTGACAGCCACGGGGAATGAGCTGGAAGCCTGCACAAGTAGTGTCTCACAAATTTGGCTGAGTTTGTTGAAGAGCTGAAAATGTGTTGCTGGAAAAGCGCATCCGGTCAGGCAGCATCCAAGGAACAGGAGATTCGAGCTTCTGCCCGAAACGTCAAATCTTCTGTTCCTTGGATGCTGCCTGACCTGCTGCGCTTTTCCAGCAACACATTTTCAGTTCTGATCTCCAGCATCTGCAGACCTCACTTTCTCCTCGATGAGTTTGTTGAAGAGGTGACTAAGAATATACATGGTGACAGAACAGGAGTCGTTGTCTATACTGACCACAGCAAAGCCTTGGACAGGGTTTAGCGTGGAACACTGGTTAGTAAGGTTAGATCACAGGGAGAGCTATCCAACTGGATACAAAATTGGCTTGACAGTAGGAGACAGAGGGTGTTGGGAGAGGCTTGTTGTGCAGACAACGGACCTATCGCTAGCGGTGTGCAATAAGGAACATTACTAGATTCACTGTTATGCATCATTTACAGAAATTATTTCGGTAAGAGCATAGGTGTTATTGTTAAAAAGTTTGTTGATGAAAGTCCGGATAGAACACGGGTTATAGTGCGCAGGGAATATAGTTATCGAGGGGGATCGAGGGCCACATTTGTTCAGGTCATCCAGGATGGATGTGCAAGCTTTGGAAATGATTTAGAGGACATTTACTAGGAAGTTAGCTGGTATGAAGGGAAGGTCTTATGAGGAAAGGCTGAGAGACTTTAAGCTGTTTTGTTCAAGAGAATGTGTTTGAGGTCAATTAATTGAGATATATAAGATAATCAGCAGGAGAGATGGGTTGGACAGTGAGAGTTTTTCCTCTTGGATGGCAATGCCTAGCACGAGGAGAGATAGCTTTAAATTGAGGTAGATATTAATATGAATAAATAGATATGGGAGAGATGCCAGAGGTAGGTTCTTTACTCAGAATAGTCGGGCTCAACTCTAAAGGCATTTAAACGGTCTTTGAGTAGGCATATGGACAAGAATTGGAATGGTGTTGGTTTGATTGGCTTCAGATTGGGTCTACAGGTTGGCACAAAATCGAAGAGAGAAGGGGCTGTATTGCGCTGTCATGTTCTGTGTTCTAATGGGCATAAATATGAGATGGAAGAGGAAATACTTAAAAGAGATTTTAGGAGAAAACTTTCTACACAGAGGATGGTGCAGTTATGGAATGAGCTTCCAGGGGAAATGATAGAAAACAGTACAATTACATCATGTAAAAGTTGGGCAGGTACATGGGGGGGGAGAAGATTTGAAGGGATACGGGTCAAATACAGGGAAACGCAACTCGTTCATGGACTCCGGTCAGCATGGACTAGTTGGGCTGAAGGAACAGTTTCCGTGCTGCATGCCACTGTCTCCATTTATTGGAGGAGGAGACTAATGAGATAAGGAATGTTGTAAACACTGAAGCACATTACAGCGATAGGGATGGTAGTCCGAAATGCAGTACATTTCAAATATGTGGAGGAACTATTGGGCTAGGAGGAGGTTACAGAGAAAGGAACTGTTATAGAAGTTACAAATTATTGAAGACATAGAGATGTGGAAAATCTGGAGACCAAGAAGAGAGACAGAGAGACAGAAAGAAAGCGAGAGCAAGAGCAAGAGTGAGATACAAAGTGATATCACCAGAGTCCTGGAAGATATCAGGAACACATCATTGTGTTGGAAGAACAGGTTTTTCTTCATGATGCACTGGTATAACCGGTCAGGAATGAGCAACCTGTGAGCAGGTGAAGTGATGGCCTTGTGGTATTATTGCTAGAGCATGCATCCCAAACTTCAGCTAATGTTCAAGGGATGCAGGCTGGAATCCCACCATCAGAAATGGTGGAATTTGAAATCAATAATTTTAAAAATAGTAATTAACAATCCACAAATAAATGTTAGACCAAAAAACCCAAACACTTGTCCTTTCGTGACGGACATCTGCCCATCCTCACGTGGTCTGCATGACATACTCACAGCAAAGTGTTTGCCTCTCAATGACCCTCTGAAATGACCGAGCAAGTTACTCAGTTTAAGGGCAGCTCGGGCTGGGCAAGAAAGGCTGATCAACCAGAGATACCTACATCCCATACCTGATTTTTAAAAAAATAATCTGTTTGGATGGTCCCACTGGAACCGTGCTGGGATCAGTGTCCTGGCCAATCATGTTGGTAGGTTTATGGACAGAGCTTTCAACTGACAGAGAGGATGCAGGGAAAGGGTTCAGGTGAAAGGAGCTTCCCAAATCCAAAGAGAAAAGGTGTAGCATCGGAACAGCATGGAATGTGTCTGAAGACAAGCAGTAAAGAACAGGCTGGGGCAGAGTTTAACTAAAATTGTACATCAGTGATAGATTCATGACGGAAAATTGTGGGAAAGAGTAAGTTATGTTTTATTTTGAATAGACAACGTTGCTGCAATAAGATCGATGTAGTTAAGACTCAGATAAAAGAGATGTAGACAGCAGGGAGACATGGATACAGGGTGAACAAAAATATTCAATTGTTTCACAATCTTGTGCAAACTCAGGCAAAATGGGTAACACTAACAATAATGGATAACAAAGGCGAAAGCATTTCACCACAGATCATGAAGTAGAGTCAATCTGAATGTAAATACTGGCTACTACGTGCCAAGGACACAAGCAACAGAGCAGTTTTAGCCAACGAACAGTATTCCATTGCTCATCACTGCATTAAACAGGAATTCATTGAAATTGTTAACAAAGGCTTGGGGATAATTCAGTGAATCTTCAATTTTCGTATAATCTTGTCAATCACACTGACAACAGTGATATTGGAAGTGGGGTTGGGAGATTTTTTTCAATGTTTCTTTGATAACAGATTGTGCAACTGGCTAGGGATGTAACTATGTCAGACCGACCATTGTGTGATGGAACTTAGTGACTGTGTAATGTCACCTGGTGAGATCCTCTGGGAAATTGTGATAAAGTTCTGTTTAAAGGAATTTAAACTTTTAAAGTGAATCACAGAAAGGACAAATTAAAACTAAAAACAAAAATAGCCAGTTACATGAGGTTGAGAGGAGAACTGACCAAGACAAACAAGCTAAACAAACTGAATAATGGAAAACATTTGACGGACAGTGAAACATACTCAACAGAAGGACATTCCATTGAAACAGATAAAACCTCAGCAAGAAATTCCCACCCATCCCTCATTCAGGACAAAATGGATCATATTAGACTATGAGGCTAAGACGATCACCAAAAACGACTTAACATCCTGAAGTAAGAGAATATTTGCGGAGTAAGTGTTAAAGGGATTTTAAAGGGTCTGCTAGCAGGAGGAGGGCAGTTTGAATGGGAATCATGATCAGGGTTTAATGATACGACAGGAAGAGGGAGAAGTGATGGTGCTGGAGGTGGTGAGAGTGTTACAGAGAGTGGTTCGGGTCTGAACGGTGTTACAAAGCCATTACAGATTGCTGAAGATGGAGGGGTTTGCAGAGATAGGGAGGGACACGTGTATTTTAATTTATTCATTAATGGGATGTGGGTGTCACTGATTGGACCAGCACCTTTTGTCCCAATGCGAATTGCCCAGAGATAGCACAGGATCAACCAGATTGCTGTGGGTCTGGAGTCACATGTTAGCCAGACCAGGTTAGAATGTCAGATATTCTTCACTAAAGGAGGTAAGTGAACCTGATGAGTTCTTCCTACATATCAGCAATGCTTTTACGGTGACCTCACCAGTGTCTTGTACAGATGTAACATGGTAAAAACAAGGGCAGCAGATGCTGGAAACCAGAGTCTAGATAATCGTGGTACTGGAAAAGCACAGCAGGTCAGGCAGCATCTTGACATCCCAGCCCTTACTCTCAATGCTCTGCCATGGGTCTCTGACTGACAACACTATCCAAGACCCGAACATTAACTTTACAAGTCCCACTCTGGGTTATTTTACCAAAATGGAACATTTTGCATTTATCTAATTAAACTCCATCTGCTGTTCTTCAGCCCACTATCCCAGCAGTACTGTTCATCTTGTTGAACCACAGACAGCCTTCTTCACTGTCCATTTTACCACCAATTGCAGTATCACCCAAAACACTTACTTACCAGGAAACCAATATTCCCATCCAAACTATGTATCCAAATGACAAACAATATTGGACCCACTACACCGCTGGTCACATGCCTCCAGTCAGAAAAACGACACGTCTCCCATCACCCTCTGTCGCCTACCATCAAGCCAATTTGTATCCAGTTGACTAGCTCCTCCTGAATGCCATATCCTTTTACACTGATCTGAGCTTATTAGGAGAAAGTGAGGACTGCAGATGCTGGAGATCAAAGCTGAAAATGTGTTGCTGGAAAAGCGCAGCATCCAAGGAGCAGGAGAGTCGATGTTTCGGGCATGAGCCGTTCTTCAGGAATTTAGTACCCAGCTTATTACCCAGTTTGCCATACGGAACATAGAACACAGAACAGTACAGCACAAGACCCTTCGGCCATGATGCCATGCCAACCTTTTACTCGACTGTAAGATCAAACTAACCTACATACCCTTCATTTTACTATCATCCATGTGCCTAACCAAGATTCTATCAAATGCACCATTGCACCCATCGACCACTCTCTGTGTAAAGAATCTCGATCTGAAATCTCCCCATACACATCCTCCAATCACCTTAAAATTATGCCCTCTTGTACCATGCATGCCATGGGATAAAGTGGTTTCTCACTATTCACTCTACCTTTGCCTCACACTCTCTTATTCACCTATACCAATTCGCCCCTCAACCCTTCTTTACTCCAATGAGAACAGCCTAAGCTCACTCAACCTTTCTTCATAAAGCATGCTCTCCAGTCCAGGCAACATCCTGGTAAATCTCCTCTTCACCTTCTCTGAAGCTTCCACATCCTTCCTGTAATGAGGGGATCATACTGAACATAATATTCTCAGTAGCGTCTAAAGAGGGCTCTCTAGAACCGCAGCATAACCTCATGGCTTTAAAACTCAATCCCCCAGCTAATGAAAGCCAATAAAACATATTCCTTCTTAACAACGTTATCAGCTTAGGTGGCAAATTTGACAGATCTGGTCATGAAATCCAAGATCGATCTGTTCCTCCACACTATCCAATATTCTGTATTTTTCCCCGTATTCTGCAAAATGAATCACTTTACAATTTTCCAGATTTGACTTCATCTGCCACTTCTCAGCCCAGCTCTACATCCTGTCAATGTCCCATTGCAACCTCCAACAGACTTCCACACTATTCACCACTCCACCAACCTTCGTCTCATTGGCAACGTTTCTATCCCACTCTTCCACTCAGACATCCAAGTCATTCGTAAAGTCACAAAGAGCAGAGGTGCTGTAACCTCTCCCTGCAGAAAGCCACTGGTCACCGAGCTCCAGGATGAATGCTTTACATCTGTCATCACCGTCTGTCTTCTATGGGCCAGGAATTCTGTATTCAGACAGACAGGTTTCCCTGCATCCCACGCTCTGTACTTTTTCAATGAGCCATAAATGCATTTTGTCACATTCTCAAAGGGTTCAATAAGATTTGTGAGGCATGATCTGTCCCTTACAAAGCCATGCTGACTCTCTGTAATCAAACTATGGTTTGCCAAGAAATCATGAATCCCGTCTCTTAGCGTCCTCTCCAATAATCTGCACATCACAGACTGAAGACTGGCAGTTCTGCAGTTCCCAGGATTATCTCTATTACCTTTCTTGAAAAACGTACGGCTGATTCACCTAACCTGCTCATCTTCAATTGCTGCGTGGAAACCGAAGCACCTGTCGGGAACCCATGCAGACATGGAGAGAATGTGCAACCTCCACACAGTCAGTCGCCTGGGGCTGGAATGGAATTCGCGTCCCTGGTGCTGTGAGGTGGCAGAGCAACCCACTGAGCGGCCGTACTGGCCCATGTAACTCGCTAAAGCCCTGTTTCTGCTCCTCTTCATCTTGACGAGATGTTCGACATCCCTTGGAACCTTGTCAAATGCTTTGCTGAAGTCCATATAGACAACTTTGACTGCTCTGACTTCATCTATCGCTTGGCCAACTCCTCAAAGAGTCAACCCAGTTTGTGAAACATGGTTTCCCACTCATAAATCTGACCATCTCTAATCAGCCTTGCCTTTCCAAATACATGCAGCTCCTTTCCCTCAGAATCTCCACCAACAACTTACCCAGCACTGGGCTCACGGGGTTGTAATTTCCTGCTGTTTCCCTGCAACCCTGAAGTGATGGAACAGCATTAGCTGCCCTGCAGTCTTCTGGTAACTCATTGTGTCTGTTGATAATATAAATATCTCTGTTAGGGACACTGCAATCTCTTCCCTAGCTTCCCAAAATATTCTAGGATCGACCTAATGAGATACTGAGGATTGATCTACCTTTAATTATTTTAAGATTCTTGCACTTTGTCTTCTCTGTTGAGGATTAGTGAGTGGCATGGTGGCACAATGGTTAGCAGTACTGCCTCACAACCCCAAAGACCCGGGTTCAATTCACTGCCTCAGGCGACTGACTGAGTGGAGTTTGTGTGGTGTCTGCGTGGGTTTCCTCCCACCATCCAAAGATGTGCGGGTCAGGTGAACTGGCCATGCTAAATTGCCCGTAGTGTTAGGTTAGGGGTATGGGTGGGTTGTGCGCTGGCGGGTTGGTGTGCACTTGTTGGGCCGAAGGGCCTGTTTCCACACTGTAAGTGATCTAATCTAATCTCTTTACAATTCTTTCCAAGACATCGCTATTTATTTCCCGAGCTTCCATGTCTTTCTACACAGTAAATTCTGACAACACTACTTTGTCTAATTTCTCAACCACCTTCTGATAGTTAAGGTGTCCTTTTCTCTACCAAGTTACTCGATAGCCCTTATTGAAACTTGTGTAAATGTTTCTGAAAATTCAAATAAACCGTTTCCCTGGTACAGCCACTCCTACACCCGTATCTATTCTTCCATTTATACTGACAACAATAAAAATACAATCCAACAGGCTCAAATCCAGGTTCACTTTTTATTAAATACGTTTCTATTGACATATCCTTTCTAACACATTCCAGATCCCGACTGACTGTCAGGCTAACACGGTTTGGTTTCAGACTGATAGCGGAAAGGGTTATGGAGGTTCTTGTTTCTCAATCTGAAAAAGGTGGCTTACAGGGTCAACAGTTCATAGAGGCTTTGGAATCGGGAGGTTCGTGGTCACTGAAGGACATTACGCAGTTAGGGAGTAATGTGCAGACTGTATGAGATTATGGACATAGAGAGTGCAGTGGTGACTGAAGGACATGATGGAGATAAGGAGTGCTGTGGGGCCTGAAAGAGGCCAAAGAGATCTGGAGGGATGTTGGGCCTGAAGTAGGTTTCACAGATCAGGAGGATCATGGGGACTGAAGGAGGTTACTCTGAATGGGAGGGTCGTCGAATCTGGATGAGATCATGGAGATAGGGAGGGCCGTGGTGTGTATTGGAGGTTATGGAGTTAGGGAGGTTTGCCGTGAATGATTCAGGGCACATAGATAGGAAGAGTCGTGGGGACTGAAGGAATTTATGGACATAGGGAGAGCTGTGGGGACTGAAGGACGTTATATAGATCGAACGTTTATAAAGAAGAGCAGGTATCAACCATTTGACTACAGAGTCGGTCCCAACATTTAATATGATCAGGACTGATCATCTAACCCAGTACAGTATTCCTGCCTTCACACTTACTCTGATATTATAGTGACTACTGGCATTTAGTGATACAGCGGGCTGTAGTAACTTGGACGGGTGGTTGGGGGGGGATGTCTTACAGAGATAGGGAGGGTTGTGGAAGCTGGAACAGGTGACATATACAGGGAGGGTTTTAGGAATGGGAGGACTTTACAGGGATTTGGAGGAATGCACGGATGGGACGTGGTAACAATCACAGGGAGGATTTTGGGAGCTCGATCTGTAACGGGTGCAGCTGAGAACAGAAGTGAGCCAAACAGTCAGGACAAGCAGGGACAAGGTAGGATTAATAAATTAAACTGCATTTATTTTAATGCAAGGGGCCTAACAGGGAAGGCAGATGAACTCAGGGCATGGTTAGGAACATGGGATTTGGATCTCATAGCAATTGCCGAAACATGGCTCAGGGGTGGGCAGGACTGGCAGCGTAATGTTCCAGGATACAAATGCTACAGGAAGGATAGAAAGGGAGGCAAGAGAGGAGTGGGAGTGACATTTTTGATAGGGGATAGCATTACAGCTGTGCAGAGGGAGGATATTCCCAGAAATGCATCCAGGAAAGTTATTTGGGTGGAACTGAGAAATAAGAAATGGATGATCACCTTATTAGGATTGTATTACAGACGCCCCAATAGTCAAAGGGAATTTGCCAAACAAACTTGTAAGGAGAACTCAGCTATCTGTAAGAATAATACGGTAGGTATGGTAGGGGATTTTAACTTTCCAAACATTGACTGGGGCTGCCATAGTGTTAAAGGTTTAGATGGAGAGAAATTTCTTAAGTGTGTACAATACAATTTTCTGATTCAGTATGTGGATATACCTACTAGAGAAGGTGCAAAACTTGACCGACTCTTAGGAAATAAGGCAGAGCAGGTGAGTGAGGTGTTAGTGGGGGAGCACTTTGGGGCCAGCGACCATAATTCTATTTGTTTTAAAACAGTGATGGAAAAGGATAGACCAGATCTACAAGTCGATGTTCTAAGTTGGATAAAGGCCAATTTTGACGATATTAGGCAAGAACTTTTGAAAATTGATTGGAGGCAGATGTTCACGGGTAAAGGGACGGCTGGAAAATGCGAAGCCTTCAGAAATGAGATAAAAGAGTCCATAGAAGAATGTTCCTGTCAGAGTGAAAGGGAAGGCTGGTAAGTATAGGGAAATCTGGATGACTAAAGAAATTGAGTGTTTGGTTCGGAAAAAAGAAGGAAGCATATGTCAGGTATAGACAGGATAGATCGAGTGAATCCTGAGAAGAGTATAAAGGAAGCGTGAGTACACTTAAGGGGAATTCAGGAGGGCAAAAGGCGGACATGAGATAGGTCTGACAAGTAGAATTAAGGAGAATGCAAAGGGTTTTTACAAATATATTAAGGAAAAAAGAGTAACTAGGGAGAGAATAGGGCCCCACAAAGATCAGCAAGGCGGCATTTGTGTGGAGCCACAGAAAACGGGGGAGACACTAAATGAATATTTTGCATCAGTATTTACTGTCGAAAAGCATAGGGAAGATATAGACTGCAGGGAAATAAATGGTGACATCTTGCAAAACGTCCAGATTACAAGGGAGGAAGTGCTGGATGTCTTGAAACGGTTAAAGGCGAATAAATCCCCAATAAATGATCAGTTGTACCAGAGAACTCTGTGGGAAGCTATAGAGGTGATTGCTGGGCCTCTTGCTGAGATATTTGTATCATCAATAGTCACAGATGAGGTGCTAGAAAACTGGAGGTTGGCAAAAGTGGCGCCACTGTTTAAGAAGGGTGGTAAAGACAAGCCAGGAAACTATAGACCGGTGAGCCTAAACTCAGTGGTGGGCACGTTGTTGGAGGGAATCCTGAGGGACAAAATGCACGTGTATTTGGAAAGGCAAGGACTGATTAGGAATAGTCGACTTGGCTTTGTGCGTGGGAAATCATGTCTCATAAACTTGATTGAGTTTTTTGAAGAAGTAACAAAGAAGATTGAGGAGGGCAGAGTGATAGATGTGATCTACATGGACTTTAGTGAGGCATTCGACAAGGTTCCCCATGGGAGCCTGATAAGCAAGATGGAATAAAGGGAGAACTAGCCATTTGGATACAGAGCTGGCTCAAAGGTAAAAGACAGAGAGTGGTGGTGGAGGGATGTTTATCAGACTAGAGGCCTGTGGCCAGTGCAGAGCCACAAGCATCACTGCTGGGCTCTCTACTGTTTGTCATTTACATAAATGATTTGGAGGCGAGCTTAAGAGATATAGTTAGTAAGTTTACAGATGACACCAAAATTGGAGGTGTAGTGAATAGCGAAGAGGGGTACAAGAGGATCTGGACCAGATGGGCCATTGGACTAAGGGGAAGATGGAGTTTAATTCAAATAAATGCGAGGTGCTGCATTTTGTGAAAGCAAATCTTAGCAGGACTTATACTCGTAATGCTAAGGTCCTAGGGGGTGTTGCTGACCAAGAGACTTTGGAGTGCAAGTTCATAGCTCCTTGAAAGTGGAGTCGCAGGTAGATAGGATCATGAAGGTGGCATTTGGTATGCTTTCCTTTATTGGTCAGAGTATTGAGTACAGGAGTTGGGAGGTCATGTTGCGGATGTACTGGGCATTGGTTAGGCCACTGTTGGAATATTTTGTGCCCTTCCGGTCTCCATCCTATCAGAAAGATTTTGTGAAACTTGAAAGGGTTCACAACAGATTTACAAGGATGTTGTCAGAGTTGGAGGATTTGAGCTATAGGGAGAAGCTGAACAGGCTGGAACAGTTTTCTCTGGTACTTCGGAGGCTGAGGGGTGACCTGACAGAGGTTTACCAAATTATGATGGGCATGGATAGGATAAATAGACAAATGTCTTTTCCGTGGGGTCAGAGAGTCCAGAACCAGAGGGCATAGATTTAATTTGAGAGGGGAAAGGTAGAAAACAGACCTAAGGGGCAACTTTTTCACGTAGAGGATGGTACGTGTACGGAAACAGCTGCCAGAGGTGGAGAATGGTACAATTGGAACATTTAAGAGGCATTTGGACGGGAATATGAATGGGAAGGGTTTGGACGAATATGGGCTGGCTGCTGGCAGGTGGGATTAGATTGGATTGGAATATTTGGTCGGCATGGACGGGTTGTATCTAAGGGTCTATTTCCGTGCTGTACATCTCTATGACTCTGTCACTCATGGCGGTTATAGATATAAACTGTGTGGTTGCGTCAGGAGAAAATTAAAGGCATAAAGGCTTGTAGTTACCGATGGAAATTACATCATTCGGGACCAACAGAGTTTACAGAGACTGAGTGCGTTTTAGAGACAGGAAGAGTTCGTAGTCATCATTAGAAATGCAGAAACTAATTTATGAGAGAAGCAGGGTCACTCTGCTTTGTGCACAGAGACAAGGAGGAGTCTAACAGCTGGAGGAGGTTACTAAGGTAGAGAGCTTTTTTGTTGTCATGACGGGAAGGTTACAGAGGTCATGAACGTAGTAGGAGTTCAAAAATTTCAGAAAGACAGTGAGGTATTTTTCTGGTCTGGAAAGGACGACACTGACCGGGATGGCTTCAGGAACTGAAGAGTTGTTTTTCGTCCGTTAAGGAGAGATGTGACAGAACCCAGGATTAAAGGCAACGGCAGAAACCTGAAGGTTTGTACTGGTAGGAGGAGCTGACAGGGATAAACAGGGTTGCAGGGGCTGATAGAGATAGGGGAAGGTGGTATCTATGAAACAGACAGTGGAGAAACTGACCGACATAGGGAGGGTTCTGTGGAACAGATGAATTTACAGACAAGGTGGTGATTATGAAGCCTGAGACTTTTGTCATATTCCTTGCCCAGCATTGTTCCGACATCGTCCCCGCAGGTTCTGAATTAAAGCCCATGAACTCCTCCCTGTGCTGCTTACTGCGTGAGTGATCTTACCGGCTGTAGGATTTACTGAAGGCTCCAGATCTCACTCTGCAACTGTCTCTGGCTGACCAATCATCTTGAATGTGCTGATGGATGAGACAGGAATTGGGAATTCTGCTGAGTCAGTGGCATCAAAAATACCTGCAGGAGACAGAGAAATAGACAGAATGGGAAATTATTCCAATGCAATGAAGGCAACACATAGAGAATGGCACTGAGTCCAACAGAGATCTGGAAAATCCCAATCTCCATGAATGGCCTGTGCAGTTGCTTCCCTCTGGATTGGAGAATGTTGTTGGCCCAGGATCTGGAGTACCTGCAAGAGCGAGAGACACTGACAGAGGCAGTAATTAAACCCACACAGTGCGGGATATCACATGGAGAGAAACTGAATGATATCAGCAAAGTGCAGGAATGTATCAGGATCACACAATAGTATCATCAGAAGTGGTTCTGACCAGTGAGCATTGCTACCAGTACTCAGGGAAGACTGAGCTATTTTATTGGAATAGGCTCCTCTGGTACCAAGATTATGCAGTGTGCTAAAAGCGGATACAGATGAGGAGGGGGACTGGTCTGTGGTAAATGGAAATTCGGAAGTCCAAAGAGAAAGGATGAAATATTGGAATACCATGGAGATTTAGATGAAGACCAAAACAGAGAAACAGTAAGGGAGTGAGTTTAATTAAAATACGACATTGTCAAACAGATTTGTGACAGGAAATTATTGGTAATCATAAAGTAAGTGCCATTTCCGCCACTCACAATTTCACATACGCCACAAGTGACAACACTTCCGCCCCTCACATCATCGCTGATGTCACACACTCAGTGACTTCAGCGGCCCCCACTGCCGTGTTTGCCACCACGTCCACCCCCATCATCGACAACCACCTGCATTACGCTGACACCCCCCAGGTCCCACTGTCAGCATCCCCGTCCCTAGAAACCTGAGGGGAACACCACCCTGCTCAAGACTCCACGCCCATTCCCCCTAACACCACACCCACTCCAGTTACAGGCTCGGTCTCTTCCCCAAGCTCCACACCACGCCAGATCCCAGGTCCAAGTCCTGGCGAGATTTCACTATTCTCTTTAACCTCACCCAGAGGGAGGATGAATGACCAGTCCTCAGGAAAGGCCTCAAATGCATCCCCCTCTGTCTACGCATTAATGAATGTAATACACGCCGTGACGTCGAACACTTCTTCTGACGCCTACGAGCTTACTTTCACAATGTAGACACTCGCCAACCTCCGAGGATCCCATTGCCCACCTCCAATGCACTCCATCCACCAGAACACCCCGTGCTGTCCTATTACCTGCCTTCGATCTCTTCATTTCCAACTACTGCTGAGACATGAACCACCGCAAATAGGATATACATGGATTCTTTCTGCTCCCAACCGAGGCAGTTGCTTTGGTGTCAGCAACAGCGCAGAACACACTTGCACGTTTTGTTCAATATCACATAATTCTAAATCAATCTTCATTTAGTGGGCCAGTGCAGAACGAGAGGGTACAAATCTGGTGTGGGAGGGTGAGAATTCGAAAGGCAGTGAGGAGCAACGGCTTCACGCAGAGGGAGGTGCGAGTCTGCAATAATTTGCCACACGAGCTGGTGATGGCTGGTATAATTCCAATACTTTTAAGGAATTTGGACGTGTATTTGAATAGGAAAGCTTTAGAGAGACATGGGTCAAGTGCATGCAATCGCGGCTTGATCAGTTGAGGATATCTGTTCGGAATGGACGAGTTCGATCAAAAACTGTGTTTCCAGTGCTGTCCATATCTATTGGTTCTATGATATTGCAGATGAAATGATAAAAGAGATGAATAAAATAATGAAGTAAAATTATCGAAGTTGTTAAATTCAAACAACTTCAGATAATTTTATTTTCAATTATTTTAATTACCTTTATAATTTGTGTTTTTTTCATTGTTCTGTACTTCTTATTTCTTGATTGTCTCTCTTTCTGGCGCTTCCCACTCTGTCAATACATTTTTCCTCTCCTCTTCCCGCTTTGCTACGCTTCTCCCTTGTTTTCCATTTAGCCTGCTTCACACATCCCCCACATATTTTGTCACATAGCACTGGCTTCAGCCTTGGTTATTCGCGGCTCCTAATCTCCCTTTAATTTCTCCGTGCTCTGTCATTATCACCTTTGCATCTGGAGCCCTGACTCACCTTCTCTCATCATGGTGTAAATAGCTCCCTAATTCTCCCCTTTTTTAAATCTTTAACAAACGGTCAGTTAGACTCGAAACGTCAGCTCTTTTCTCTACTTGCAGATGGTGCCAGATCTGCGTAGATTTTCTAGCATTTTCTCTTTTGGTTTCAGATTCCAGAATCTGCAGTAATTCGCTTATATTAATGGCTCTATGATATTGCTCGGAAGATGATAACTTCAGTGTCGATGCATAAGAGGTGAATAAGCGAATGAATTCCCTCTGGAAGTCACGTGAAAAGTAGTAACAGAGATCCAGGAAAATAAGATGAACGAATCTTTGATTTGAATTGAAGCCTGAACTCTGATTCTCCTCCGAGACTGTGCCAGGCCGACTTAATACTGCATATATTTAATGTTTTGCATTTCTTTGTGAAAACAATTGAGACTTATTGATTTGCTGCAGACAACATCCAAGAGTCATCATGGGTACCGCGATCGAGTTGTGCGTCTGTCCCTGTCAAATGCTTTATTGCGCTGGCGAGGCTTTCTGCTTGGGGATATTGTGGTTCACTTTGTTTGGAAATACAGCAACGCAGCTGAGATCCGGCATGGGACCAACGAGTTGCTGTTCCAAGGCAGCGACGGTCGGCTTTCGAATGAATACACATCTGAATCGATCATGTGACAAGTACTTGCAGGCGATGAAAGTAAAAGCCGCGACGAACCTTGGCATAGGGTAGCTAACATGGCCAGTGTGGGGATTGAAGCAACGACCTTGGCGTTATGAGCACCACACTCTAACCGGCTGAGCTAAACGACCAACGAGGCTGCCCCGCCCCAAAGCAAATGCCTAAATGGCCCGTGCTCACAATCACGGCGGCTATTCATTTTCTGATTTGCAATCGATCGCACGCTCGTCTGAGGTATTTCCTTTCGTTGCAAAACTTTTCAACAAAAAAAGGCATTGACTTTTCCGAACGCGCACACTCGAGCTAACCATTTGCTCTGATATCCAAAATTAAGCACAATGTTCGGACGCATGCAATTTCAATCGCAATGCCACCAGCTAAGCTGCAGTTTGTCATGATGACAAATATCGTCTGAAGAAACGAACCTTCAACGATCGCTCACTCTGCTTCTGGTAACTCACAGACCTTTGGAGTCAGGGTTATGTGCAGCTGATAAACTGCTGCGAACTTTATGCCAAAGACATTTGAATTGTAACCCAACTGTGGGATTCTTTCTGCTCCCGAAGGACGCAGTTGCTTTAGAGTCAGCAACAGCGCAGAACTCAATTGCACGTTTTCCTCAATGATTCATGTTGCTTATGCAATCTTCGTTTGACAGCATATTTCGCAAGTTATCACGACTTCCTGCAGCGTTTGTCAGCGACAGATCAGCTGCTAAGATGACTGCTTCAGACAGCATGCTACATCCTACATTTGAAAATGGAAAATGTGCAAACGTTTACAGGCTGAACGCTCTCTCACTATTTTGCCTGGAGCGTCAGAGGCTGGGAGCTGATCTTATGGAGGTTTTTCAATCATGAGGAGCATGAATCGGGTAAGTAGATAAGTTCCTTTCGCTCAGGTGGGGCAGTGCAGAACGAGAGGGTATACATCTGTTGTGGGCGGGTGAGAATTCGAAAGGCAATGAGGAGCAACGTCTTCACGCAGAGGATGGTGCGTGTCTGCAATAAGTTGCCAGACGAGCTGGTGATGACTGGCACAATTCCAATACTTTTAACGAATTTAGACGTGTATTTGTATAGGAAGACTTTAGACAGACATGGGTCAAGTGCATGCAATGGCATCTGGATCAGTTGAGGATATCTGTTCGGAATGGACGAGTTCGATCAAAAACTGTGTTTTCAGTGCTGTCCATATCTATCGGCTCTATGATATTGCAGGTAAAATGATAAAAAAGATAAACAAAATAATGAAGTAAAATTGTCGAAGTTGTTAAATTCAAACAACTTCAGATAATTTTATTTTCAATTATTTTAATTACCTTTTTCATTCGTATTTTTTCACGGATCTGTGCCTGTTATTTCTTGATTGTCTCTCTTTCTGTCGCTTCCCACTGTTTCAATACATTTTTCCTCTCCTCTTCCCGCTTTGCTACGCTTCTTGCATGCAATTTCAATCGCAATGCCACCAGCTCAGCTGCAGTTTGTCATGTTGACAAATATCGTCTGAAGAAACGTACCTTCAACGATCGCTCACTCTGCTTCTGGAAACTCACAGACCTTTGGAGTCAGGCTTATGTACTGCTGATAAACTGCTGCGAACCTTATGCCAAATGCATTTGAATTGTAATCAACAGTGGGAGTTGCTTTAGAGTCAGCAACAGCGCAGAAGTCAATTGCACGTTTTCCTCAATGACTCATGTTGCTTATGCAATCTTCGTTTGACAGCATATTTAGCAAGTTATCACGCCTTCCTGCAGCGTTTGTCAGCGACAGATCAGCTGCTAAGATGACTGCTTCAGACAGCATGCTACATCCTACATTTGAAAATGGAAAAGGTGCAAACGTTTCCAGGCTGAACGCTCTCTCACTACTTTGCCTGGCGCGTCAGAGGCTGGGAGTTGATCTTATGGAGGATTTTCAATCATGAGGGGCATGAATCGTGTCAGTAGATAAGTTCCTTTCGCTCAGGTGGGGCAGTGCAGTACGAGAGGGTATACATCTGTTGTGGGTGACTGAGAATTCGAAAGGCAATGAGGAGCAAGGGCGTCACGCAAAGGGTGGTGAGTGTCTGCAATAAATTGCCAGACGAGCTGGTGCTGACTGGTACAATTCCAATACTTTTGAGGAATTTGGACGTGAATTTGAATAGGAAGGCTTCAGAGAGACATTGGTCAAGTGCATGCAATCGCGGCTGGATAATTTGAGGACATCTGTTCGGAATGGACGAGTTCGATCAAAAACTGTGTTTTCAGTGCTGTCCATATCTATTGCCTCTATGATATTGCAGGCAAAATGATAAAAAAGATGAATAAAATAATGAAGTAAAATTGTCGAAGTTGTTAAATTCAAACAACTTCAGATAATTTTATTTTCAATTATTTTAATTACCTTTCTCATTTGTCTTTTTTCACTGTTCTGTACATCTTATTTCTTGATTGTCTCTCTTTCTGGCGCTTCCCACTTTTTCAATACATCTTTCCTCTCCTCTTCCCGCTTTGCTACGCTTCTCCCCTGTTTTCCATTTAGTCTGCTTCACACATCCCCCACATATTTTGTCACATAGCAGTGGCTTCAGCCTTGGTCATTCGCGGCTCCTAATCTCCCTTTAATCTCTCCGTGCACTGTCATTATCACCTTTGCATCTGGAGCCCTGACTCACCTTCTCTCAGCATGGTGTAAATAGCTCCCTAATTCTCCCCATTTTTTTGTTATCTTTAACAAACGGTCAGTTAGACTCGAAACGTCAGCTCTTTTCTCTCCTTGCAGATGGTGCCAGACCTGCTTAGATTTTCCAGCATGTTCTCTTTTGGTTTCAGATTAAAGCATCTGCAGTTATTTGTTTCTATTAATGGCTCTATGATATTGTTGGGGACATGATAACTCCAGTGTCGATACATAAGAGGTGAACAAACGAATGAATTCCCTCTGGAAGTCGCGTGAAAAGTAGTAACAGAGATCCAGGAAAATAAGATGAACGAATCTTTGATTTGAATTGAAGCCTGAACTCTGATTCTCCTCCGAGACTGTGCCAGGTCGACTTAATACTGCATATATTTCATGTTTTGCATTTCTTTGTGAAGACAGTTGAGACTGATTGATTTGCTGCAGACAACATCCACCAGTCATCATGGGTACGGCGATCGTGTCATGCGTCTCTCCCTGTCAAATGTTTTAGTGCGCCGGTGAGGCTTTCTGCTGGGTGATTTTGTGGTTTCATGGGACACATTGTTTGGAAATACAGCAACGCAGCTGAGATCCGGCATGGGACCAACAGAGTTGATATTATATGACAGCGATACCAGTGCATCATGAGCAAAACCTGTTCTTCCAACACAATTATGTGTTCCTGATATCTTCCAGGACTCTTGTAATATCACTTAGTCTCTCACACTTGCTCTTGCTCTCACTTTCTCTCTCTCTCTCTCTCCAGATTTTCCAGATCTCTATGTCTTCAATAATTTATAACTTCTATAACAGTTCCTATCTCTGTAACCTCCTCCCAGCCCAATAGTCCCTCCGCATATTTGAAATGTACTGCATTATGGACTACCATCCCTATCGCTGTAACTTGCTTCAGTGTTTACAACATGTCTTAACTCGGTAGTCTCCTCCTCCAATAACTGGAGACAGAGACTTGCAGCATGGAAACTTTTCCTTCAACCCAAATAGCCCATGCTGACCCGAGTCAATGAACGAGTTGCCTTTCCCTGTATTTGACCGATATTCTTCAAACCTTCTCTTCCCCATGTACCTGCCCAAATTTTCCATGTTGTAATTGTTCTTTTCTCTAACATTTCCGCTGGAAGCTCATTCCATAACTGCACCATCCACTGTGTAGTAAATTTTCTCCTAAAATCTCTTTTAAGTATTTCCTCTCCCATCTCATATTTATGCCCGCTGGAAAACAGAACATGACAGCGCAATACAGCCCCTTCTGATTCGATTTTGCGCCAACCTGTAGACCCAATCTGAAGCCAATCGAACCAACACCATTCCAATTCTTGTCCATACCCCTACCGAAAGACCGTTTAAGTGCCTTTAAAGTTGGCCGTGACTATACTGAGTAAAGAACCTACCACTGGCATCTATCCCAAGTATTAAAATTAATATCTGCCTCGTGCTAGACATTGCCATTCAATAGAAAAGGCTCTCACTATACAACCCATCTCACCTGCTGATTATCTTATATACCTCAATTAATTGACCTCAAACACATTCTCTTGAACAAAAGCAGCTTAAGTCCCTCAGCCTTTCCTCATAAGACCTTCGGTCCATACCAGGTAACTCCCTAGTAAATCTCCTCTGAATCATTTCCAAAGCTTACACATCCATCCTGTAATGCAGTGACGTGAACAAATGTGGCCACACACAGAGTTTTGTACAGCTGCAGCATGATCTCATGGTTGCGAAACACAATCCCTCTACCAATACAAGCTCACACACTGAATGGCTTCTTAAACCTGGGTGGCAACTTTCAATGATCTATGTACATGGACATAGAGATCTCTCTGTTCGTCTGCACTAACTACCATCTTACCATTATCCCAATACTCTTGTGTTCCAGAGTGAGTCGCCTCACACCTTTCCACATTAAACTCCACTTGCGAACTTTCAGTCCAGCTGTGCAGCTTATTTATATCTTTCTGTAACCTACAACATCCTTCGTCATTATCCACATCTCTACCAACCTTAGTGTCTTCTGCAAATTTACTAACCCATCCTTCAATGCCTTCATTCAAGTCATTTATATAAATGACAGCAACAGTGGACCCAAAACACATCCTGGCAGTTCCCACTAGCAACTGTACTCCAGGATCAATCTTTATCATCAACCACTACCCTCTGTCTTCTTTCAGTGAGCCAATTTCTGATCCAAACTGCTTAATCCCCCACAATCCCATGCCTCCGTATTATTGGCAATAGCCTACCATGGGGAACCTTAACAAACGCCTTACTGAAATAATTATGCACCACATCAACTGCTTTACCGTCATCCATCTCTGTCTTCGTTCTCCTTCTTAAAGACCTCAATAAGGTTTGTGAGGCACGACCTACCCTTCACAAAATCGTGTTGACTATCCCTAATCAACTTATTAATCTCAGATGAATATAAATCCTATCCCTTACAAGCCTTTCCAACACTTTACCCAGAATCAAATTAATGCTCACACATCTATAACTACCAGGATTGTCTACACTCACCTGCTTGGGGTGGCACGTTGGTGCAATGGTTAGCACTGCTGTTTCACAGCGCCGGTGACCTGGTTTTAATTCCTGCTTCAGCCAACTGTCTGTGTGGGTTTCCTCCCACAGTCCAAAATGTGCAGGTTAGCTAAATTGCCCATAGTGTTAGGTGAAGGGATAAATGTAAGGAGGTGGGTTGCTCATCAGAGGGTCGGTGTGGACTTGTTGGGCCGAATGGCCTGTTTCTACACTGTAATTAATCTATTCTAAGGGGACAACATTTGCTCTCCTCCAGCCTTCTGGCACTACTCTTGTAAACAATGACGACATAAACCTAAAAGCCAAAGGCATGGCAATCTCCTTCCTGGATTCCCAGAGAATCCGAGGATAAATCACATCCAGCCCTGTGGACTTATCTATTTTTAGACTTTGCAGAATTGCTCACACCTCCTCCTTCTGCACTTCGATCCAATCTAGTTATGGACTCCACTACCCTGGGGTAAAGACGTTGGCTAATCACCATACCTGTCTCCCTCGTGATTTAAATCATCGTCCTACGATTTCTATCATCGAAGGACAATGATACAAATATTTCTGCTCAGGTCTCTGCCACTACTTCGCCACAATGTTCTGGGATACACTTGTTCAGGACCTAGTGCTTTCTCTACCTTTGTGTTCTAAGACCTCCAGCACCACCTCTTCTGTAAATAGAACTCTTTTCAAGCCATCAGTGTTTCTTCAACTGACTTTTCCGCACTTTCTGACATGAAATGTTCATTTCGGGTCTCACCCATCTTCTGTTATTCCACTCATGGATGGCCTTATTGATCTTTGTGGGGCCCTAGTCTCTCTCTCTAGTTGCTTTTTGTACTTGTGTGCTGTAGAATTTCCTTGAATTCTTCTTAACCTAAAATGCCAAATCTGTCTTATCCCCCTATGTTGCTATCCAACTTATCCAGCCTCTCAGTTTCTGTCAAACACTCCAGTATCAGTAACATCTTCGTCAATCTTTGCTCCATTTACAGTTTCAGGAAATGCTTCCTAAAGCAGGAGGACCAGAATTCTATGCAGTACTCCAACTGGGCACCCAGCAATGTCTTATACAGCCTTATCATAATGTACCAACTCATGTCGTAATGCTGTGACCCATGAGAGTAAGTCTGCTAAATGCCCTTTCCCTACCCTGTCCATGTGTGATGCCACATCCAAGGAACAATATAACTGTACTTCTTGGTCTCTCTCTCTGTTCGACAATACTGCCCAGGCCCGACCATTAATTGTGTTCGTCCTCCCTAGTTTGTTTTAACAAAATCCATCACCTGAATTCAACTCCATCGTTCATTCCTTGGCCCACTGGCTGTTGTTCGAGATCCCCCTCGATAAATGTATTTCCTGCTATAACCCGTGTTATATCCGGACTTTTATCGACAAACTTACTAGCAGTGACTCCTATGCTCTTACAGAAATGATTTCTGTAAATGATGCATAACAGTGGATCTAGTACTGTTCCTTATGGCACATTGCTCGTGATAGGCCCATAGTCTGCAGAACAACCCTCTCCCACCACTCTCTGTCTCCCAGTGTCAAACCAATTTTGTATCCAGTTGGATAGCTCTCCCTGCTCCCATGTGATCTAACCTTACTAACCAGTGTTCCACGCTAAACCCTGTCCAAGGCCTTGCTGTGGTCAGTATAGTCATAGTCTCCTGTTCTGTCATCATCTATCTTCTTAGTCAACTCTTCAACCAACTCAGTCAAGTTTGTGAGACACTACTTGTGCAGGCTTCCAGCTCATCACCCGTAGCTGTCACTGACATGAGTATCTCTTTAAGGGGCACTTCTTCCTGACTTTACCCCAATGTCCTCGGATATACATGATTAGTTCCAGGGATTTGTCTATTTTTTATGCATTTTAAAATCTCCAGCAACTCTTGTTCTGATATGCGGAGTCTTTTGATGACTTTATTTCCCTGACTTCCCCAGTCTTTAAGTTCTGATATGAAATTTTCGTTAAGGATCTCACACATCTCCTGTGGTTCCAAACATGGATTATCCCATTGATCTTTCAGGGGACACATTCTGTGCCTAGTTAATCTTCTGTCGTTAGTATTCATATGGAATACCTTTGGATTTTCCTCAGCATTTCGTCAGTTTTCTCAGGTCTCCTGTTTGCCTTACTGCTCTCCCTCTTCAGTGTATTACTGCACCCACAATGTTCTTTGAGAAATCCAATTGGGCATATTTACATGGACCGCCTTTTTCTTGACCAGAATCTCAATATCCCAGTTATCCAGAATTTTCTACTTGTAATCAGCATTGTCCTTCACACTAACAGAAATATCCTCACCCTGAACTCTCATTTTATCTTTCTTTTGAAAGATTCCCACCTGCCTGAAGTCCATTTACCTGCAAATAATCTCCACAATCAACTGTTAAAAGCTCTTGACCAATACCGTCTGGATTGGGGCAGGGTAATTTTGATGTTTCACTTCTGGACCAGGCCTGTCCTTTTCCATAACTGTTTTCAAACTAATATAGTTGTGCACACTTTGTCAAAGTGCTTCCCAACTAACACCTCAGTCCCTTTTCCTACCTTATTCCCCAAGGGGAGGTCAGATTCTGCCTTTTTCTCCAGGGGGAGGGCAAACATCCAGTGGTAATTGTGCACATCAGTACACATGACATAGATACAGTTAGGTGGGTTCTGGTCAAGTGAGTATTGGGAGTTAGGTAAGAAGTTAAAAAGCAGGACGACAAGGGCAGTGAGCCCCAGATTACTCACAGATCCGCTCGCAGTGAAAATGGAAATAAAAAGACTAGCCGGATGGATGAGTGCCTGAGGAGCTGGCGGAGGGGTAAGGGTTTTTACGTCTTGGATCATTGGGATCTCTTCTGCAGTAGAGGTGACCTGGACAAGGGGGGCTGGTTACACTTGAACCAGAGGGGTACTAGCAACCTGGGAGGGGGATTTGCTAGTGTTAGCTGGGAGGGCTTAATCTGGTTTGCCAGGCGATTGGGATTCTGAAAAAGAGAGAGACCATCGGCCAGTCAGAGGAAACTTCACAGCCACCGAGAGCAAGTTTCCTATTCAGAATATCCAGGGGCACAGTCAAGGGAGGGAAAAGACATCTGGTTTAAAGGGCATTTATTTCGTGAGGCCTGACAGATAAGGTAGGTGAGCTCAGAGCATGGATTGGCTCTGGGGACTGGGGTGTTATAGCCATAACAGAAACATGGCTGAGAGAAGGGCAGAACTGGCAGCTCAGTGTTGTGACAGAAAGACAAGTAAATGAGGAGGGGAGTGCGCTTTTGATAAGGGAGAGCATAACAACAGTGGTCAGAGAGGATATTCCTAAAGAGTCATCAAATGAGGCCATATGGTTAGGAGTTAGAAAGAAGAAGGGGGCGGTCACTTTGATGGGACTGTATTACAGACTCGCAAATAGCCAGCGGGTATGAGAAGAGTGGATGTGTAGAGAGATTGTATAGCTGTAAGAATAAGAGAGTAGTATTGATTGGAGATTTTAATTTCCCCTGGGTTGACTTGTGAATTTAGAGAATAAAAGGCTCATAGAGGTTACAATTTGTCAAATGGGTCCAAGAAAGTTTCCTTGACCAATATGTAGTCGGTCCTATTCTACTCAGGTGGGCACAACATTGAATCTCCCCTGAGAAAACGAGATGAGGAAGTGACTGATGTGTCAGTCAGAGAGCACTTTAGGTACAGTGACCGCAACTGTCTTAGTTTTAACATAACTATAAAAATAATAGGAGAGGTCCACAGGTTAGGGAGCTATGCTGGAACACAGCCAGTTTTGAGACCATGAAGCAGGACCTAGCAGAGGTTGGGTGGGTGAGTCTGTTTGAAGGAAAAGAAACGACTGGAAAATGGGAAGCTTTTAAAAGTGTGATACGGAAAATCCAGGGTTAGTATGTACTTGTTAGGGTGAAGTGAAAATAGCAGGTTTAGGGATCCCTGGCTGATGAAGGATATTTAGGCTCTGGGCTGGCAAATGAAGATGGTATACATTGGGTTTAAGGGTTCCGTATCTACCGAACCTCTTCCAGCACTAAAGACAAAATGAATCTATGGAGACCCTATAATCTTCTCAGGCCTCGGCCACACTCCGATCTGTCGAACCCACTCCAGTCCCTGTGACTGTTCCAATCCAGTTCCTCAACGACCTGCGATCTGTGTAACATGCTCTCATCATTGTCACCCACCCTGTCAATGTAAGCTCTTCCAATATTTCCACCCATCTACTCATCTGCATAAACTTCTCCAGCTCTTACACCCCTATCTGTGTTAATGACAACCTCCCCTACAACACTTGCCCACTTAGGCCAAACTGGAGGAGATTGCTAGTGCTCCTTTATCTGTGTAACTTTCTCCAATCAAAATTGCTGTTCTCATCTCCTGGAAAACCTGTCCGATTCCACATCCTCCATGTCTAAATAACACCAGAACCTAAGAATTTCGATATCTCTAAACCTGTTCAGTCCCAACTACCCTCCATATGTATTTTTTCTTCCAGTCTATACAACCTACATTATCTCTGTAATCTGCTCCATTCCCTAAATAGTCCCTGTCAGTATAAACCAGCACTGTTATCCCTGTAAAGTGCTCCATCACTCCCAACCTGCCCATCTTCATGAACTCCTGCAGACCCTACAGCTCTTTGCATTTCAGTAACCTCTTGAGGCTCTATGGTCCCCTCTCCTTTTCAAACTAGCTGCAGTCCCCAAATCCCTCCCAATATGTGTCCTCTGCTCCAGATCAGGCCATTGTTGTCTCTGTTAACGCCTCCATCTCTGCCAACTCTTCCGATTTGTATAACTTCATTCAGACCCCATACTCTCCAGCTTCCTGAATCCTCTTCCTGCCATTGCAATCAAAATCATGTTTCCGTAAAATCCACCAGTGCTTAAACCCTACCTAACTCAGTAACCTCTTGCAGTCCTAACAAAACACCTAAACTGTGAAACATTTCATTTTGCAACAATCCTCCCTCCTTCCCTCCTCAAATGCGTTCATAATCATGTAACCTCCCAATTACTGAATCCTCCTTTTGGCACTGCAACCCTCCGAATGTCTGCAAATCCTCCTGTCCTGATATCCCTCCCTATCTCTGTAATCCCCACCACCCGCCAGTGCCCATTTGGGGAAGCTAGCAGAGGAGAGAAGAATTGTAGAGTCCGGGCCACGTAACGGAGGTAGAATCTTGGGAATTACAGATTTGGTCTAATGTCTGTGGTGTGCAGATTATTGGAGAGGACTCTGACAGACAGAATTTATGACTACTTGGAAAAGCATAGTTAAATTTTAGACAGTCAGCACGGGTTTGACAGGGGCAGGTCATGCCTCACAAACCTTATTGAATTCTTTGAAGATATGACAGAATATGTTGAAGCTCATACAGAAAATAAGGAGGCATGGGATACAGGGAAATCTGTCTGTCTGGATACAGGATTGGATGGCCGAGAGAAGACAGAGTATGGCAGCAGATAGACAGTATTGAGCCTGGAGCTCAGTGACCAGTGGTGTTCTGTAACAGTCGGCTTTGGGACTCTGCTCTGCTCTCTCTGATTTTTATAAATGACTTGGATGTGGATGTTGGACAGTGGGTTAGTAAGTTTGCCAATCTGGTGGAATTTCATTCTGGAAGGTAGAATTTGAGTACAGAATGCAGGGTGAAAGGCAGAATGCTTGGCCGTATGGAAGATCAGAGAGATTAAGGGGTCCGTGTTCATAGATTCCTCAAAGTTGCCACGCACGTTTATAGGGTTGTTGTGTTTGTTTTCCTTAGCAAGGGGATTTATTTGAAGAACAGTAAGGTTTTACTGCATCTTTATAGCATCCTGGTGAGACCACACTTGGAATATTGTGTTCAGTTCTGGTCCCCTCTATACAGGAAGGATGTGCAAGTTTTAGAGAGCTTACACAGGAGATTTACCAGGATGCTGCCTGGAATGGAGAGCATTTCTTATGAAGAAAGGCCGAGGGAGCTAAGGCTTTTCTCATTGGCGTGAAGAAAGGGGGGGGGGGGGGGGGGGGGCAAGGTGGTAGAGGTGAACAAGATGATGAGAGGCACAGAGTGAGTGAATAGTCAGAGACTTTTTTTCCTTTGGCATAAATGGATATTACAAGGGGGTGTAATTTTAAGGTGAATGGAGGATGGATAAAAGAATAGAGAATGGTAGGTGGTTGGAATGCACTGACTATGGTGGTAGTAAAGTTAGATACTTTCGGGACATTTAATAGACTCTTGGATAAGCACATGGATGATAGTAAAATTAAGCTTATGGAAGTTAGTTTGGTCTTATAGTCGGATAAAATGTTGGCATGGCATCATGGCCAAAGGGTCTTGTGCTGTACTGTTCTGTGTTCTACGTTCCGTATGGTAAACGGGTAATAAGCTCAGATCAGTGTAAAAGGATATGGCATTCAGGAGAAGCTAGTCAACTGGGTACAAAATTGGCTTGATGGTTGGAGACAGAGGGTGATGGAAGACATGTTGTTTTTCTGACTGGAGGCATGTGACCAGCGGTGTAGTGGGTCCCCTGCTGTTTGTCATTTGGGTAAATGGTTTCCTGGTAAGTAAGGTTTTTGGGTGATACTGAAATTGGTGGTAAACTGGACAGTGATGAAGGTTATCTGTGATACAACAGGATGAACAGTACTGCTGGGAGAGTGGGCTGAAGAACAGCAAATGAAGTGGAATTAGATAAATGTGCCATGTTCCATTTTGGTGAAACAAACCAGGGTGGGACTTGTACAGCTGATGTTCGGGCCCTGGGTAGTGTTGTCAGTCAGAGACACGGGGATGCAGGTAGACAGTTCTTTGAAAGTTGCATCACAGGCAGGCAGGCTGGTGAAGCAGGCGTTTGGGATGGTTCCCTTCATTGGGCAGAGCATGGAGAGTAGGAGTTGGGATGTCATGTTGTATCTGTACAAGACATTGGCGAGTCTACCATAAATACATTGCTGATCAGTAGGAAGAACTCATCAGGTTCACTTCCCAGCTTTAGGGAAGGACAACAAATATTCTCACATGGTCTGGCCAACATGTGACTCCAGACCCACAACAAGAGGGCTGACTGAGCTATCCTCTGGGTAGTTAAGAGTGGGGTCAAGGAATGTAAGTCCAGGCAGTGACACCCACATCCCATAAATGATTAAATAAAAATTCATATGTCCCTCCCTACCTCTGCAAACCCCTCCAGCTGCAACACTCGTACTTAGTTTGAAACACACTTCAGGCCCTGACCACTCTCTGTAACACTCTCACTACCACCAGCACCTTCACCTCTCCCTGTTCCTATTGTGACACTATACCCTCACAGGGATTCCTCTTCCAATTGCCCTCCTCCTGCTAACAGACCCTTTGCAACCCCTTTAACACTTACTCCTAAAGCACACCCGCACTTCAGGATTTTAAGTACTTTTTGGTGATCTTCTCAGCCTCATAATCTAATGTGATCCATTTTGTCCTGAGTCAGGGACAGGTGTGAGTTTCTTGTTAAGATTTTGTCTGTTTCAATGGAATATCCTTTTGTTCAGTGATTTTCACTGTTCCTTCAAAAGTTTACCACTGTTCATTTACGCACACACATGTTTCAGTCTGTTAGGCTGTTTACCTTGGTCAGTTCTTCTCTCAAACTCATGCAATTGGCAATTTTTGTTTTTAGTTGTAGCTTGTCCTTTCTGTGATTCACTTTAAAACTTTATATTTCTTTAAACTGCATTTTATCACAATTTCCCAGACGATCTCTCCAGGTGACATCACTCATTCACTAAGTTTCATCACGCAACGGTCGATCTGACTTAGTTACATCCCGAGCCAGTTGCACAATGTGTTATTTAAAGAAACACTGAAAAAAATTCTCCGAACTTCCCTTCCAATATCACTGTTGTCAGTGTGATTGTCAAGATTATGCGAATTTTGAATTTTCACTGAATTTTTCGTAATGCCTTTATTAAAAATTCCAGTGAGTTCCTGTGTAATGCAGTGATGATCAATGAAATGCTGTTCAGTGGCCTAAAACTGTTCTGCTGCTGGTGTCCTTGGCAAGTAGTAGCCAGAATTTACATTCAGACTGACTCTACTTCATGATCTGCGGCCAAATACTTTCTCTGTAATGCCTTTGTTATCAATTATTGTTAGCGTTGTCCACTTTGCATGAGTTTCCACAAAGTTGTGAACCATTTGAATTTTTATGTCCACCTTTTTTCACCCTGTAACCACGTCACCCTGGTGTCTAACTCTCTTTTATCTCTGTCACAAATTCATCTACCTTATGGCAGAGACTTTGTCCATTCCAAAAAAAAACATAATTTAACTGTTTCCTACAATTTCCTGTCACAAATTGATTCGCTGACGTACAGTTTTAGTTAAACTTGGTCCCATCCTGTTCCTTTCTGCTTGTTTTCAGCGACATCCCCATGCTGTTGCAAAGCTTCACCTTTTCTATTTGGATTTGGAAAGCTCCTTTCACCTGAACCCTGTCCCTGCATCCTCTCTGTCAGTTTAAAGCCCTGTCCCTAAACCTACCGACGTGATTGGCCAGGACACTGGTCCCAGCATACTTCCAGTGGGACAATCCGAATGGTTTATTTTTAAACTCAGGTATGGGATGTTGGTGTCTCTGTCTGACCAGCCTTTACTGCACAGCCCTCGCTGCCCTTGAGCTGAGTAATTTGCTCGGCCATTTCAGAGGCAAACACTTTGCTGTGGGGATGTCGGACAAACCATGTGAGCATGGCCGTTGCCCCCTAGTGTATTTTTGATGAACAAACATTGTTTTGGACATCAGCAATGATTTCAGACTTATTCATAGATTGTTAATTGCAATTTTTTAAAAAATGATTATTGCAAATTCCACCATTTCTGATGGTGGGATTTAAACCTGCCTCCACAGAACATTGGGTGAGCATTTGGATACATGCTCTTGCAACAATACCACGAGGCCATCACTTCACCTACTCAAAGGTTGCTCATTCCTGAGCACTGACACCAGGGCATCAGGAACCTAAACCTGTTCTTCCTACATGATTGTTTCGTTATGAAATTTTCCTGCCCTCTGGTGCTATCACTCAGACTCTCTTCATGTGGTATCCCTCACTGTGAGGGTCGAATTGCTGCCTCTGTCAGCGTCTCTCACTCTTGCAGCTTCTCCGGATCCTGAGCCAATTTAAGTCTTTACTCCAGAGAGACGCAGCAGCATATGCAAGAGATGGAGACAGGGTTTTTCAGATCTCTGTTGGACTTAGTGCCATTCTCCATGTGTATCCCTCACGGGATCTGTCTAATTTCCCAAATTGTTGATTCCTCTGACTCCTGTAGGTATTAGGAACGGCCTGACTCAATAGACTTCCCAGCTGCTGGATGTCTCGTCCATCGCCACATTGAAGATGGTTGATCAGCCAGGGAGACAAAGAGAAGGGAGATTTGGAGTGTTCAATAAATCCTGCAGTGAGGTAAGATCACTCCAGTGAACAGAGCAGACAGCAAAGACAGAGCTCCCAACATCAGATAACAAAACATGACATAGATACAGTGCTGGAGGGGGTGCACAGTACAGACACACCCCAGGCTCAATCAAAACCTTATAGTAAGTTCTGCTGTGCTAAGACTCACTACTCTGCAACAATCTATCTATGGAATGTCATGGTGACTTAGTGTCTTCAATAATTTGTAACTCCTATAACAGTTCCTGTCCCGGTAACATCCTCCCTTCCCTATACTCCCTCCACATATTGGAATCCTCCCTTCCCTATACTCTCTCCACATATTTGGATTGTACTGCATTCCTGACTACCAGCCCTATCGCTGTAACTTGCTTCAGTGTCTATAACGTGCCTTATCTCAGTAGTCTCCTACAATAACAGGAGACAGGGTCATCCAGCACGGAACAGGTTCCTTCGATCGAACTAGTCCATGCTGAACAGAGTCTATGAACGAGTCGCGTTTCCCTGCATTTGACCCATATCCCTTCAAACCTTCTCCTCTCCATGTACCTGCACAAATGTCTTTTCCATGTTGTTATTGTACTTTTCTCTATCACTTCCCCTCGAATCCCATTTCCTACCTGCACTGTACTCTGTGTGGAAAATCTTCTCCTCCAAATTCTTTGAAGTTTTTTTTCTCTCCCATCTCCTACTTATATCCTCCAGACACAGAACATAAGAACATGACAGTACAGTACAGGCCCTTCGGCCCTCAATGTGTGCTAACCTGTGGACCCAATCTGAAGCCCATCTAACCTTCCCTATTCCATTCTCCCATGGCTATCAGTGATAGAAATATCTCTTTATGGGACCCCACAATTTCTTCCTGAGCTTCCCGCAATATCCTGGGATATACATGATTAGTTCCCAAGGATTTGTCCATCTTATACGCATTATAGAACCTTCACTACCGCCTGTTATGTTAAGTGGAGTCTTTTGAAGACGTTATTGTTCCTTATTCCCTGACTTCCTCAGTATTTCTCCAAGTTAAGTTCAAACATGAAATTTTTGTTCAGGATCTCACCCATCTTCTGTGTTTCCACACTTGGATGGCCCCATTCGTCGTCAAGGAGCCACATTCTTCCCCTAGTTAATCTCCTGAAGAATATACTTGAAGAATCACTTTGGATTTTCCTCAGCCTGATCTGCCAATGCTTTCTGTAGTCCCCTTTGTGCCCTCCTGATTTCCCTCTTAAGTGAATACTCCACCTGCAATGTTCTTCAATAGATTCCCTGAATCCAGCTGGCTATGTGGCATGTGCCCCCTTTTTGTTGACCACAGTCTCAATACCCCCAGTCATCAGTGTATCTCACTTGTGTCAGCATTGTCCTTCACACTAACAGAAATATGATATCCCTCAAATATCATTTTATCGCTCTTTTGAAAGCTTCCCACCTGCCTGACGTCCCTTTACCTGCAAATAGCCTCCACAATCAATTGCCAAAAGCTCTTCACTAATACCTTCTGGATTGCGGCAAGACAAATTTTGATCTTTAACTTGTGGACTAGGCTTGTGCATTTCCATCGCTATATTCAAACTAATACAATTGTGCTCACTTTGCCAAAGTGTTGTCCCACTAGTGCCTCAGTCCCTTTCCCTACCTTGTTCCCCAAGGCGGAGTCAGGTTTTACCCCTTCCTGCAGTCCAACCATTTACATTCTGACTGAGACATTTTTCTTGTGCATGCCTAACAAATCCCACCCATTCAAGCTCTGAGCACTCTGGCAGTCCCAGACTAGGTTTGGAAAGTTAAAATCCCTGACCATTCCAACCCTATCATTCTTACAGATATCTGAGATCTCCTGACATATTTGCTGCTCAAACTCTCGCTGACTGTTGGCAGCCTGTAGTACAGTCATATCAAACTGATCACCCGTTCCCATATCTCAATTGCACCATTATAGCTTCAATGGGTGTTCCCCAGGAATATCCTCTCCAAGTGCTGCAGTGATATTTCACTGATCAAAAACTCCACCCCCTCCTCTCTCACCTCCTGTTCTATCCTCCCTGTGGAATCTGTACCCTGGAACATTGAGCTCCCAGTCCTGTCCCACTCTCAGGTGGGTTTCTGCCATGTCTATGGTATTCCAGTCTCATGTTCTCATCCATGCGCCGACTTCATTTGCTTTAATTATTAGGCCTTTTATTTTGAAATAAATGCACTTTAATCAATCAGTTTTCCCTCAATGTCTGCTGTGCTCTTTCCTGATGTTTTTACTTAAGTTCCTGTCTTGAAATTCTGTCCCCGCCTCGACCTTCAGACTGCAGCCTGGCACCATCCACCTCACTATGGACAACACCCTCAGCTTTCATGTCATCTGCAACCCTACTAATGATACCTTCTGCTTTCACATCAGAGTTATTATGTATATAATAAACAGCAATGGCTCCCGTACAGATCCCTGTGGTACACCCGTTAGTGAAAGAATTTCAATTGTAAAAACAGCCCTCCACCAGTTGTGGATCCTGTTTGCCAAATTGCCTTGGATCCTATTGGTCTGTTTGACCAGCCTTCTATATGGGATCTTGTGAAACGATGTAATGAACTCCATGTAACCCACATCATCTGCGCAGCCCTCATCAAAATCCTCAATCATAATTTCAAATATAAATCTCAGCTGAATTTGGGAAAGGATCATACTCTACCAAATGAATGATGAGTATCCCAAATCGATCTCTGCCTTTCCAATTTTTGATTCATTCTGTTCCTCAGAATTGTTCCCAACAATTTCTCTCCCCCTGCTGTCAGACTGTCTGCTCTGTAATTAGCTGGCCTATCCCTGCTGCCCTTCTTGAACAAAGGAACCACATTAGCGATCCTCCAGTCATTCCCCACTTTATCAGTGGCCAGCAAAGTATTAAATATATCCACCAGGGTCCGAGCAATCTCCTCCCTTACCTCCCATAGCAGCGTGGGATACATTCAATTGGGCACTGGGGATTTCTCCACATTTAAGCCTGTGAAAACATAAAATACCTCTTCCTTATTGATCGTAATATGTTTGAGAAAATCACCATCCCAACTGAAATGCCGAGCTACGATGCCTTGCTTCTGTGTGAATACAAATGGGAAGTATTCATTGAAGACCTCACCTACTTCCTCTGGCTTCATGTCCAGATTGTCCCTTTGCATTTCTTTGTGAAAACAATTGAGACTGATTGATTTGCTGCAGACAACATCCACCAGTCATCATGGGTACGGTGATCGAGTTGTGCGTCTATCCCTGTCAAATGTTTTATTGCGCTGGTGAGGCTTACAGCTTGGTGATTTTGTGGGAAATACAGCAACGCAGCTGAGATCCGGCATGGGACCGACGAGTTGATGTTCCATGACAGCGATGGCCGGCTTTCGAATGAATACACATCTGAATCGATCATGTGACAAGTTCTTGCAGACGGTGAAAGCAAAAGCCACGACAAACGTTGACATAGCACAGCTGACGAGACAAGCGCTGCAGATGATCAGAGTGCGGAACGAACCCACGACCTCGGCATTATTAGTATCACGCTCGAACCAGCTGAGCTAACCGAACAACAAACCCCCACCCCCCCCGCTTCAAAGCATATGCCTATATTGCCGACGCTCATAACCACGGCGGCTATTGTAACGTACCTTCAACGATCGCTCACTGTGCTTGAAAATTCCAATACTTTTAAGGAATTTGGATGTGTATTTGAATAGGAATGGTTTAGAGAGACATGAGTCAAGTGCATGCAATCGTGGCTGGATCAGTTGAGGATATCTGTTCGCAATGGATGAGCCAGACCGGAGATTGTGTTTTCAGTGCTGTCCATATCTAATGGCTCTATGATATTGCAGGTGAAATGATAAAAGAGATGAATAAGCGATGGTCGGCTTTCAAATGAATACACATCTGAATCGATCATGTGACAAGTTTTTGCAGACAGTGAAAGCAAAAGCCACGGAAAACCTTGACACAGCACAGTTGACGAGACGAGCGCTGCACATGGTCAGTGTGGGGATTGAACCCACGACCTTGGCGTTATTAGCACCAAGCTCTAACCAACTGAGCTAACCGACGTGCGTTGTCTTTTTGTCAAAACAAAGGCTTATATTGCCTGCGCTCACAACCACGGCGGCTATTCGTTTTCTGATTTGCAATCGATCGCACGATCGTCTGAAGTATTTCGTTCCGTTGCAAAGTTTTTTAACAAAAAAAAATTGACTTTTCCGAACGCGCACACTCGAGCTAACCATTTGCTCTGATATCCAAAATTAAGCACAATGTTCGGACGCATGCAATTTCAATCGCAATGCCACCAGCTCAGCTGCAGCTTGTCATGTTGACAAATATCATCTGGTTGAAACGTACCTTCAACGATCGCTCACTGTGCTTCTGGAAACTCGCAGACCTTTGGAGTCAGGGTTATGTGCTGCTGATAAACTGCTGCGAACCTGCTGTGTTCCCCCGTCTCCTCCCATTCTGTCTGTTACCCCCTCTCTCTCGCCAGCCCTTTGTTGGTCACAACCACCCCTGTTGCCGCCACGCATCGTTCTGTCCCCGCATCTGTCGGTCTGTCGCGCCCTCAGTCTTTCCCCCTCTCTGTCAGTCACTCCCCCGTCGGTTGCACACCCATCATTCCCCCCCCCCCTCCCTATGTCAGTTGCACCCCCTCGGTCTGCTCCCCCTCTCTGTCGGTTGCCCCCCTCCCCCCAACCGTCAGTCGCCCCCTCTGTTCCCCTCCTCTCTAATCCTACTTTCTGTCCTCACCCATTTCTGTCCCACCAGTCTCAATCCACCTATCCTCTCTGTCCCTCCGCCCACCCCCTCCCAGTCCCCTAGTTCTGTACTCCCCCACTGGAGGGAAAATATCTTCTCTATTTACCCTATCCATGCCCGGCCTGATTTTAAAAGTCTCTTTCAGGTCACCGTTCAGCCTCTGATGCTCCAAGGAAAACAGCCTATCCAACCCTGGCAAAATCCTATAATTCTGTTCTGACCCATTTCAAGTTTGAGAACATCCATGTGATCGGAAGGAGACCAGAATTGCATGGAATATTACAAAAGTTGCCAAATCAATGCCCTGTACAGCCGCAATATGACCTCCCAACCCCTATACTCAATGCTCTGACCAATAAAGGCTAGCAGACAAACTACCTTCTTCACTAATCTATCTACTTGCTACTCTACTTTCAAGGAAGTATGAGCCTGCACTCCAAGGTCTCTTTGTTTAGCAGCACTCCCCACGAACTTACTATTAACTGTATACGTCCTGCTAAAGTTTGCTTTTCCAAAATGCAGCAGCTCACATTTTTCTAAACTGAACTCCTCAGCCCATTCACCCATCTGATCCAGATCCTCTTGTACCCGGAGGTAATCTTTTTCACTGTCTACTACACCTCCCATTTTGGTGTCATCTGCAAACTTACTAACAATACCTCTTATGTTCACATCCAAATCATTGATATAAATGGAGAAAAGTAGTGGATCCAGCACCGATCGTTGTGACACTCCACTGGTCTCAGGCCTCCAGCCTGAAAAGCACCCGCTGCCTTCTACGTTCGAGCCAGTTCTGTACTCCATACGATCTAGCCTTGCTGACCAGTCTCCCATGAGGAACCTTGTCGAATGCCTTACTGAAGTTCATGTAGATCATGTCCATGCTCTGACCTCAGCAATCCTCTTTGTTACTTCTTCAAAAAAACTGAATCAAATTCATGAAGTATCATTTCCCATGAACACAGCTGTTATTAATATCCAGGATTTAACTCTGTACATTGGGGTCTGCGTTGCCCAGTTATAGGTGTTAATGTTCTGGATGAAGTTCAAGTACACCAGCATTTTGTCAGTGACTGTGTATTGAGTCTTGTTAATGTCACCAACCCAGGTGAGTTCCTTTTGAAAAGCAGTCCCTGTATCCCTTGCCCACCAGGAAATAGTGTAAGTGTCCTTACCTCTGGACTAGGAGGATCAGGCTCAGAGTTGAGTAACAGCATCTTTGAAGAGGCTGATTAGTAAACGTGCCCAAGCCACCAGGCCATACTGCCTCCCAGCTGTCCCTGCCTGAGCCTCTAAACAGAACCTTCCTGTAGTTTCTCTCCTGTCAGACTCTCCCATTGCTCAGTTTGTCCAGGATTCCCTCCTGCAGCTGCACTGCTCCTGTCCCTCACTGACCTGTCCATCCCCCAGTGTCCTCCACATTCATTCATTGTTTACAATCCCATTACCATAGTTCTCCAGCCCCGCCCCTTCCTGTCCATAGAGATGGCTCAGTGGTTAGCACTGCTGCCTCACAGCACCAAGTACTCTGGTCCGATTCCGGCCAAACCCTGAGTTTGTGCATTCTTCCCGTGTCTGAGCGGGTTTCCTCCGGATGCTCCGGTTTCTGCCCACAATCCAAAGATGTGCAGGATGGCTGAACTGGCCATTCTAAATTGCCCATTATATTAGTTAGAGGGCATGGGTCTGTATAAGTTACTGTTTGGAGGGTCATTATGGACTTGTTTGGCCGAAGGGCCTGTTTCCATACTGTAGGGATTCTGATATATTGGGCAGCAGCTGCTGTCAATCACCCAGGCTCCTGTATGATCGGGAGCACGTACTGTAGGAGGGGAGACCAGTGTATGGGCACAGTGCTGGCCAATTGTGGGAGTATGCACAGTGCCTGGGAAGGAGGCTGTGGTTGTGAGGGATTAATCTGTCATTGGCAGCTTCCTCCCTCTGGGATCAGGACCTAGGGGAATGGCCTTTTTCTTGCTATCCTGACATGTGATCAGACTATCAGTGGTGCAGTGTTTTGCAAAAAGTTATCAGAACTTTTCTGTGAAGATTCAGGGTTGTTATGGAAAGGGACAAGGATGGGGCTGCAATTGGAGTTCTAATTTGGCTCATTTTAGTAAGATGGGTCTTGGCCAGAGTGTGCAGGATGGTTCTCATCAGGAGCTAGGAAACTGAATTCGAAGAGAGAGTGTGAGAGAACAGGGTATGGAGGAAAGGAGTGGGGGAATTGGTTTGGATTTCAGCTCACAGAAGAGAGAAATTGTGAGACTGAGGTTTAAAGCTTTGGGGGAACAAGGAAACTGCAGGTTAGTCCTACAATTGTCTTATGAATTTCCATCCTGTATTAACGGTGGTAACTTGTGTGCTCTGTTGTCTGGTACTGAAAGGGTGGATTTGCAGATGAGAAATTCAAATTGAACTTCATGTTCAGTTTTGATAGTTACTTGATCCGTGCCGATCTGAATATCATTGGCCTTTTCATGTGGAAGGAAAGGTGTGTATTCTGTCCGTGGGCGAATATTTCAAATCAGTGTGACTGCAAAAGTACTGAGACACAGCCAAGTCCATGTCAGCATGGTGAGTGTGGAGAGAGATTTAATTTGTTTTTGAAAGTTTGAAAAATCATGGCACATCTCCCAGGAACAATTAAGCCACAACTTTGCTTTGTAGAAGGACAAGTCTTTAATTAACCATGCAACCAGAAAGACACAAGGATACCTGCACCATGGGAAATACTATGGAAACGGGATTGTTGTAAAGGAGTTCATTCTCGATCATGGATTGTAATCCATGGGCGTTGTCGGTTCCAGCGCCGTGGGGCAATACTGGAAATATGAGGAATGTAATGTAGGTTTCAGTTATTAAACTGTAAAAAGTGCAGAACAATTTACAAGGATGTTGGCAGGGCTCAGGGGTCTGAGTTATAGGGAGAGGTTGGACAAGCGAGGATTTTTTTGTTTAGAGCAGAGGAAACTGAGGGGGTACTGTTCTAGAAGTGTATAAGACTATGAGAGGCATGGATAAGGTGAATGCAGTCAGTCTTTTTCCCAGGAACCCAAGGATTGGACGGCTTGATTGGATCAGTTGAAGGTTAGAGGAGAAAAAAACAAAGGGAAGCTGAGGGGCAACTGTTTTACCCAGTGGTGGTATGTATATGGACTGAGCTGCCAGTGGAAGTGGTTCAGGCAGGAACACTCAACAACAGGTAAAAGACATTTGGAACAAATACATGGATAGGAAAGGGTCAGAAGCAGATGGGCCAAGTGCAGGGAAATGAGGTTAGTGTGGATGGACATTCTGGTCAGTTTGGGCCAGTTTGGGCCAAAGGGCCTGTCTCTGCTGTAGGATGCTATGACTCTAAGTGCATTTGCTATTTCTCCCCCTAACCCTGTTGGTATCTTGGGATGTATTCCGTCAGGGCAATGAGACTTGTCTACCTTTAGCTCCATTAACTTGCCCAGCTCTAACACTTTCACGATAATGGTTATTATCGAGGTCGTCACCTTCCTACGTCTCCTGATCAATTACTGCCATGCTCCTTGTATCCTCCACTGTGAGACTGACTGCTGTGTACTCATATTCCTGAACCCTGCTGGATAGGGATAACTCGGCGCAGAACTTAGAGGTCTTCTTTGTGTCTTTATTGATGTGGAGAGTGTACATGCAAAACACCTCCAGGCAGCATCAGGTAACTCCCCGCCTGTCCGATGTGCCACTCCCATTCTTATAACTTTGTGGCTTGTGACTTTGAATAGAGACTGTCTCTCTGTATTATTTCCATGGCAACGGCAGTTAGAAAGTCTAGTTCAGTTCAGCACTTTATGGTTAAATCACACACCCCTCCCCCCACGCCCCATGGATCCCTAAAGTATCTGACAGGCGCTTCAGTTTCAGTGGGGCTGTCTATCAGGATTCTGATGTGGAGGAGCCGGTGGTGGGGTGGACAAAGTTTAAAAACCACACATCACCAGGTTATAGTCCAACAGGATTATTTGCAAGTACAAGCTTTTGGAGTGTGCTGTGATTTTTAACTTGATCAGGATTATCTCTATGGTAACAGTGAAGTGCTTCAGCAATTACAGAGGCCATATGTTCCCCACACAATAGGTTCCCCTCGAGCAGTGTAAACTGGTATTCTGGCCCTGGGGATAGCTACTCATCACTTTTCTCTCCCAATCCCATCTAGCTTTCTGTTGATCTTTAAAGTTTTTCTAATCTCCTTGGACTTTGGCAATTTGTATGCATTCTATTTCAGTTTGATAAGACTCCCTTATTTCCTGAGCCACCCATGGCAGATGACTCCTTTTCCTACAGTCCTTCCTTTTCCCTGATATATACTTTTGCGGAGCATTTCAAAAAATTGCTTTGATATTCCCGCACTCTCTGTCAACTTTCCCACCATAAAGTCTTTGTTTCCAGTCTACGTTAGCCAACTCCTGCCTCATCCTATTGTAGTCTCCTTTTGTTTAAGCACTGGATCTTGGGAGTGGATCTAATCTTCCAGCTTTCCATCTGTGGCCTTGGCTTTGTAATAAAATACAGGATAGATATTCTCAAAACTCTGGATGCTGCGAATGTACTACGCAGTCTAAAACCATAAATCCCTGTCTCCCCTCAGTTTAAAATTGCAAAATCATTAGCTCCTACACGTGTCCTTACTATCTAAGATTGGAATGCTAATCCACCCGACTATCTGTCATTTTCCGAAAATCTCCTTTGGTGAAGGTAGTGATTTTTGGATTCAGCTTTCCAGTTATTACCGTAAGAAGATAAGCACTGGGCACAGGAGAGGCAATGCAGCCCTTCAACCCAGCTCCACCATCTAATACGGTGATGATTGAGCTCACCTCGGTCTCAGCTGGATGTTCCCACCTGCTCTCTCTCACCCTTCATCTCATTGCAAATACAACATCTGTATCTCTTCAAATTGGCTCATTGTCCTGGCATCCACCACATTTTGAACAGGGAATTCCATAGATTCACAACACATTGAGACAAGTATATTCTTCTTCATGAGAATAGAATAGAGTCCCTATAGTGCAGAAACAGTATTCATCCATCGAATCCACACCACCCCTATAATGAGCATCCCATTCAGACCCACTTGTTCCCTGTAACATTGCATTTCCCATGGCTAACGTGCATGGACACTCAGCAATTTAGCATGGGCAATCCACCTAACCTGCACATCTTTGGACTGTGTGAGGAAACTGGAGAACTGCACGAAAACATGCAAACATGGGGAGAATGGGTAAACTCCACACAGTCACCTCTGGTCTCTGATGCTGTGAGACAGCAGTGCTAGCCACTGAGCCACCACTGCTTAAAACCTACTGCGCCTTATTAACCTCCCAATTCTCCAGTTGGCTGAATCTATGTTCCTCACGTCAGAAATCAGGTTGTCTAAGCGGATGTCTCAGTAAATCCCAGTGACGGCCCACATGTCCCGTGTGTCTGAATGGGGATCCGATACACAACATCCTCCATCCCACACTTTTCATTCACGTTCCAGAGACAGGGCTCCAGTGGCTGCATGAGGACTGCAACTCCCAAATTCCGAGGCAGGGACCAAACGTCTGTGGGGAAACGTGGCACTGCACACGTGCAGAATGTGGGTGGGTTTTGGAGCATGTGCTTTGGTGTAACTAGTGGAAAGTATTTCACACAGTGATTGTCTGGAGGAGGAACGTATTTGCTTGTAGTATTGGTCTGTTGGGGGGTTAAAGTGTCACCACACCCACATGGGACCAAGTTACATTCCCAACTTGTCATAACCCTGGAACCGACCAATGAGAAACAAAGAAGGCTCTGACCTATTCTCCCAGACTGAAGGTTCCTCTTCTGTCCAGGATCTGCCACCTCCCTTTCTGTTTCCTTTAGTTTCATTCTGCTGTTACATTATTGACTTGCAGTAACTGAAGGGAAAGGAAGTGAACCCAGAAAGGTTGCAGAGTCCAACGAGGGATGGGAAGTGGTGGCATGGATCTGTTTATCAACAACTCCATGAGAATGGGGAGGGTGTACACTCAGGAGTAGCAGAGCCAGAATGGTGGGAGAGAGTAAGTGGGCTGGAGGGTTACAGCTTTGGGGGAAGAAAGGGAAAAAAGATATTCTAGAGAAACTAGAATTGTCTATTCTGAATTTTTCATCTGTACATATTCCTTTATACAGGGTGCTAGACGGTGAAGATTTGCAGACTGAAATCTCAAAATCATGTGCAGATTGTGATTAAGTTGCCTAGTGTTTAAAGAACCAAAGATGGAGAATGACTCTGCCAAAATCCTGCAACACTCTCCCTCCCAGCATTGTCAGTCTATCTATGCCAAATGGACTGCGAATGGTTCAAGACAGCAGCTCACTACCATCTTCTCAAGGGTAACTGGAGATAGGGAATAAATGCTGGCTGAGCCAGTGATGCCCATATCCTGGAAATGGTTGCTATCTCTAGTTGCTGAAACCCAGTTGATGTTACTGCAGGATGATGAGGGATGCTGAGTGCATCCTCCAGGAGGCAGCACCATCACATTACCCCTGCCTACAACCACACAGTAACACAGCAACGTCACCGGAACAAAAGGCAGTGAACCCAAAGGAGGACTGAGATATAGTTCTTCGAGGTAGAGCCATGAAAGGGGATTGGAACACAGCAGGAACAGGAGACTGATATGGATGGTCAGCTGTTTCCCATTGAATGGTGGAGCAGGAGTGAAAGGCTGAATGGCCTCCCGCTACTATCTCCCAGGTATGTATATAGTCATGGAGCCTGGGTCGGAAGGAGTGGGCAGGGATTCTGCAGGAGATTGCACCTCCACATCAGTTTTCAGTGAGGGATGGTTTGGTGGATTTTTAAAAATATGTCTTTTACAAGGTTTGTGAATTTGGTTGAAAAATATTGTAGCTATTTATTCCACTATAAATAAAACTAAAAGAAAAGAAATGAAACTATCTGGACTTAAGTTTTTAAGAATTTCAAACGTCCTGTAAAACAAAATCCTGTCTATTCCCGGGCACCATCACTTTCCAGTTATTCAAACTCCAGGGAAATATTTCATCCCTGTCTGAACCTTTGGTTTGATTGAACTGCTTTTCAATTCTCATTCTGTGAGCTGTGAAGTGTTCTCCTCCCCCCGCCCCCACAAATTTCTCCGACCCAGAAGTGTTATCACATACAGCTGAGCAACCTTCCCACGTTCATCATTATGCCATTTTGGGTTTTGTTAATATATAATCACCAGCAGGAAACCACCCGTGTAACCAATTGAATATTTACAAACAAAGCCCATTACGGGCAAAGCAAACCATTCCATGTGACAGAGTGGGAAGGGACCAAATCAAAGTAGAGTTGGGGGTGAGGGGGCAGCGGTGGAGATAAAGCACTGTATCCCCTGCGATGCCCACCTCTACCTAAACACATTGAAACATTGATACATACCACATGATCCTTCTCCAAGGACGCCCTGCTTTATCCTCTATCATAGAATAGAATCCTGATAGTGTGGAAGGAGAGCATTGACCCATCAAACCCCACCAACCATTCAAAGAGCATCCCACCTGGAGCACTCCATCCTTGTAACACTGCATTTCCCATGGCTGATCCACGGAGTCTGCACAATCCTGGACACTGTGGACAATTTCACACAACTGATCCACCTCACCCACAAATTTTTGAACTGTGGGAGGAAACCAGAGCACCTGGAGGGGGCTCTCATAGGAGAATGTGCAAACTCCACATAGGCTGATGACCAAGGCTGGACTCCAACCTTGTACCTGGTGCTGTGAAGCAGCCGTGCTATAATCCCAATTAAATCAAAACAGATGATCCCTGCTCATTGTCACATTGCTGTTTATTGCCCAGAGAGTCTGGGAGATGCTGCAGCCAGAAAGATTTCCGATTATCTCATGAGGAAGAGAATTCAAAATTCGGGCCAGTGACTCGGGGCGCAGTGAAGTCACGGAGGTCTGGGAACCATCAGAAATGTAACAGGTTGTGAGCAAGGTGGGTTGAGACAAGAACAAAAAGACAGTGTCACACAGGGGAAGGCAGGAGAGATTAAATTGCAGAAATGGTAGTCCCTCAAGGCCATGGGGAATGGAGTTAGGGCTGGGAAAGAAACCAGGAAACAAGGTGAGCAGCTGTCAAAGAAATACATTGAAAAAACAGATTATAACAACATAGAGGGCAGAGTTCACAGTCTGAAATTGTTGCTCTCATTGGTGAGTACAGAATGCTGTAAAGCCTGGGTCATTCTATTGCAGCCAAGACATGCAGGATTGGCCAAGTGGCCTCAATGTGTGCTGTAACTTTCTGATCAATTTATTGTGACATTTGGAATTCAGGTCGGATGATGTTCATAAATTCTCAAATTGGAGAAATGTTAAATAAATCACAATGATCACATTCTGCAGACTTTAGTCCGCAGCCCTGCCTGCTCCAGCATCTCAGTTACATCCATGTCCTTTTATTCTAATGTGATGCTGGTTACTGCCTCTGCCACCCCATCAGTGAGTTCCTGCTCCCCACCATCTCCGAGTGAAATGAATTCTCCCCTCCCCTTCTTTCAGAGAATTAGTTTCAATCTAAATCCTCCAGTTTCTGACCTCTCTGTTAGAGAATAGCTCCTTCCTATCCACTCAATCTGGATTCCTCAGCATTTTATCACTTCAATTATATCTCAGCTCATCCTCCTCGGAAATCATCCCCAGCCTATCCAACCTTTCCTCAGAGCAGAAATTCTCTAATTGTAGAAACATTCTGATCAATCTCCTCTGTACCCTCTCTGGTGTGATCACATCAACCTTGGAATGTGGGGATCAGAAGTGTGTGCAGTACTTTAACCGCAGTCAAACGAGTGTTCCTGACATTTCCCATGTCACCTCCGTGTTCTTGTGGTTGTTTCTCTCACAAAAAAGAATCCTGGTTTTCCCACATGGAACTGGGTGTGCACTCCATGGGTCTTGGATTCCCTACCATGTGTTTATTTGTTAAATAATCCTAAATTAACTTCAGATTAAAACAACATTATCAGCTACCCACCAATCAATTTCTTCCATTATACTCAAGTCACCTTACTTTTTAAAATTTCTTTAAAATTATTACTATCGAAACACAACAGGCTTAAATTTGCTGATCAAGTATTCAGATGTCTCCACTGTTACAATCACTTCAAGATTGTCTTTACCTTCAGCTACATTGGTGAATTGAACATTGATTGTAAATATATGAATATCAAAAGGACTTGGGTTTTATGATAATTAATCCAGTCTGATGTTCTTGTTTGTTAATATCTTGAAGAGAACTGTCCTCAGAACTCCAGCTGTGCTCTGATTTCATTCACAACTGGGTGTGGCTGGACTGCAGATCTTAGATCTGTTCAGTTGTTTTCCGGATTGCTTCGCTCTGTCTATCACTTGTCGCTTATGCTGTTTGGCACACAAGTAGTCCTCTTTGGAAACTTCATCAGGTTAACACCTCATTTTTAGGTGTTCATGCTGCTGTTACTGGCATGCCCGCCTGAATTCTCTCAGTTGAACGAGGAGTGATCCTCTGATTCGATGGTAAGAGGTAAATTGGGGGATATGATGGGCCATGATTCTGTAAGTTTTGTTGGAGTACAATTCTACTGCTGTTGGTGGAAGGAAAGAGCTAAACTCTTACCCTGTTGGCCCCATATACTACATGCAGTATCATGAACACTGATAGGCCAAGACATGAAATACGAGCAACACTGTACAATGATGCAGGATCACACCTGCAGCAAGGGGAGTTTGAGATCCAATTTGACATAGGAGTAGGGAAAGAAGCAGCTGATCAGATTGTCTCATTCATTGTCATAAAGAGACTCTATAAGATTATTGCACTCTTGGGGGTAAGGATGGAGGAGGTTGGGGAGATGGAGAGCCCTTCAAAAGAAACTAATCTGCCTGAGAGTTGTGAAATAGAATTGATAGCCATGCATTTAACAGAAAGCTAATTGAAACTCTTTTTATCCCCAAAAGATAACAAGACTGATGGTGCTTCCAATCATCACCAGAAACAAACCCCAGAATACATGGTTCGGAGATGGATGTCAATTGCCAACCAACATCCAATTCCTGCAATCATTGAGCAAACTTACATGTGATGAACCAGTTCTGATGAACCAGAAAATCACTGTTCACTCTGTGCAGATGGACAGCGAAGTGGGGAAGTATTGACTGAGTGGTATTGTCGTGAGACAGTTAATCTATAAACCCCAGATAGTTTTTAGATTACTTACAGTGTGGAAACAGGCCCTTCGGCCCAACAAGTCCACACCGACCCGCCGAAGCGCAACCCACCCATGCCCTTACATTTACCCCTTACCTAACACTAGGGGCAATTTAGCATGGCCAATTCACCTGACCCGCACATCTTTGGACTGTGGGAGGAAACCGGAGCACCCGGAGGAAACCCACGCAGACACGGGAGAACGTGCAAACTCCACACAGTCAGTCGCCTGAGTCGGGAATTGAACCCGGGTCTCAGGCGCTGTGAGGCAGCAGTGCTAACCACTGTGCCACCGTGCCGCCCACTAGTGTTCTGGAGACCTGGATTCAAAGCCTGCTGCAGCAGATGGAGGAATTTGAATTCAATAAAAAAAAACTTGTGAATTTAGAGTCTAATGATGACCATTAATCGATTCTCAGAAAAACCGATCTGGTTCAGTAATGCCCTTTCAGGAAGGAAGCTGCCATCCTTCCCTGGTCTGGCCTACATTGTGACCTCAGACCCACAGCAATGTGGTTGACTCTTACCTGCCCTCTGGGCAATTAGGGATGGGCAGGAAATGCTGCCGGGCCAGCGACACCCTCATCCTGTGAATGAATAAAGGGAAATAAAAGTCTCTACCTAGTGTGAATCTGTACATGTTCAACAATGTTGTGAACATTTCCAAAGCTAAGATCTCTGTGTGCAAAACTTTGAGCTGCCAAAACCATTGTTCTTTACTTGGCGTGAGAAAGAGAAAAAAAAATCCTTCAACTTTGGCTATCAGTAAATTCCCTGGTGTCTCAGCAGGATGGATGCCTGAGTGAATCCCTCCCCCCCACACGCACAGAGCAGGTGAACAGCTCCCCAGTCTGACTGGTTTGGCCCATTTCCAGATGGGATGGGTAAAGAATTCCCTTCTGGCATTCCCCACATTTCCAGAGTCAGTCCCTAGTGTGACTGCACTGGTGTTTTGCCATTTCAGATAAATGCTCGCAGATTGTTACACACACTGTTAGCACCCCCCACCCCTCAAGGACCCAGTATAAAGCAGTAAACATTATCTCCTGCTGTGGAGGGACAGCCTGTATTGGGCTGTGTAGGAACACTGAGCAGATTTCCCTAAATGACAACTTACTTGGTGACCAGAGCAATTTAAGCAAGTCCAAATAAAATGCAGTATAGCACAGAAAGAGGCCTATCAAATCCAAGCTGGCTCTCTGTCGCAAAAAATCCAATATTCTCATTCCCCATATGTACCCCAAACTCTGCAAGTTTATTTCTCTCAGAACTGATCTAATTGTTTTTATCAATCATTGAGCTTCTCTACTTGCGCCACCATAATAAGCAAAATGTTCTGCATATTTCCAGCCAATACAGTCAGTAGAAGCACTTGCTCATCTCCGGCTATCTCAAAACCTTACATCTGACCTTAATTCTTGTGCCATCACCTATCAAATACAAATATTTTGTCTGCTATATCTAGGTCTATTATTGGACAGCCGGCGAGAGTTTCAAAGCAATCTCTACTTGTAGAGACTCTTCTTCGAATCTCTGCCTTACCCACAGTCTGTGGGCGGCACGGTGGCACAGTGATTAGCACTGCTGCCTCACAAGCGCCAGAGACCGGGTTCATTTCCCGACTCAGGCGACTGACTGTGTGGAGTTTGCACGTTCTCCCCGTGTTTGCGTGGGTTTCCTGTGGGTGCTCCGGCTTCCTCCCATAGTCCAAAGATGTGCAGGTCAGTTGAATTGACCATGCTAAATCGCCCGTAGTGTTAAGTAAAGGGATAAATGTAGGGGTATGGGTGGGTGGCGCTGTGGCGCGTCGGTGTGGACTTGTTCGGCTGAAGGGCCTGTTTCCACACTGTAAGTAATCTAATCACAGAGACAGTATATTTAATAGGTACTAGACAAAGGTATATCAGTCACATGGGCGATTGTCATTACTTAGTTTAAAGCAGGTATTTATGAATTTACAAAGCTTGATAAATGATGATGTCCTGTGATAACGTGTGATGGATTACAGAAATTGATTATCATATTGTTCATGATTATGTGTTGATGGGAAGAGATTAAGGCAGAAAGGTTCTTCCGTCAGTAAATGGGGGATTCACTTACCTATGCTAATATGGAGGGGAGCTAAGACAAGGGAGGGGAAGGCAGTTTAATAGGGTTGTATCCAGGGTTCTCAGTCTTGTCTGGAAAGGGCACATTCCTCTGTCTGGGGTTACGGGGCAATCCACACGTGTGGCTGCAAGAGGTTCTATGTTGACATACTGTCAGCCTCCCCCCTTCTGAGGTGTTCTGTCTGTATTCTAAGAGTGTAGGCTTTCAGTTGATGAAATAAGGCCTTTGGCAAGGAATGTTTAATCCTTGAGTCCCCACGGTGTCCTGAAAGAGAAGCAAAAGGTACGGAACTGGCCCCTCTATGGTATTTTAACTTCCTCATTCTGACCAGGAATCTGTTGACCAGAATTGAATGCAATGATTGACTGTGACCTAACTAGAGCTTTGTCCAGGGTCAGCATCTTTTCCGTGAGTTTGTTAGTGTTCCCACATTAATGAAGCCAAGCATCCATTTGTTTTACTCAATACACTTTATGTTCTCTCTCCTTTAATGATTGGTACACATTGTCCCGCATTCCTGCTGTCCTGCTCTCTGTATCTGTGCCATTCAAATATATATTCCCTTTTGACATTGCTTCTCTCAAAATGCACAAACTTACTGTGTGTGCTAAAGAAGAGACATATTCTACTCAAAATATTATCTCTCGCTCCACACATTCTTCCCCCTGGAAAACAGAACAGTACAGCACCGGAATAATCGGCCCACCATGTCTGTGCGGATCATGATGCCATTCCAAACTAATTCCACCTGCCTGTACATGGTCCATATCCCTGCCAACCCATGCCTGATTATGTGTCTGCCCAAATGCCTCTTAAAAGTTGTGATTTTTTTCTGCTTTTCCCATCTCTCAGGAAAGTACATTCTTGTCATTTACCACCTTCTGCATAAGAAACTTGTCTGACACAACTGTCTTTAACCTTGCACAGATGTTGTTGGAAATGCTCAGCAGATCATGCAGCATCTCTGAAGAGAAGTCAGTTCATGTTTCGGGTCTGGTCACCCTTCCTCAGAAACATTAACTTTAATTTATCTTCATAGAAGCTGCTAGAGCTGTTGAACTTTTCCCGATAATGTTTTTGTTTCTGGTTTACAGCATCTGCAGTTGTTTCAGTTTTCATTTCCTTTAAAATTGCCCCCACTCCCCTAAATATATGGCCTGTAGAATTTGCCATTTTCATCTTGGAAAAAGATCCAGATTTTTCACACTGTCTGAGTCTTTCGGATCACCCGCAGCCACTGACTTTCCCAAGACAAAACTCCAAGTCTATCCAACCTCTCCCAATCCAGGCAACATCCTGGTAAACCTGTTATCACGCTGTTCAAAGCCTCCACATCCTCCTTTTTATGTAGTGATCAAAACAGCACACAATACTCCAAAGGTGGCATAATGACAGTTTTATATTCACTCCCCTGACAGAAGAAGGCATTTATGCCATCCACCTCCTTCACCACTTTCAGGGAGCTGTGAACTTGCCCCTGAAGATCCCTGTGTACATCAATGCTGCTGAGAGCCCTTTGGCTTAGTGAATGCATTCCTCTGGCAATGAGCCTCTCAAAATACATCACCTCACACTTGTCTGGATTAAAATCTATCTTCGTATGGGTTTTACAACTGATCTCTTTCTTGCTTTATCCTTTGACAACATTCTTCATGATTCATAACTTCATCAATTTGTAACATCTAGAAACTTGCTAATTAAATCGTTTACATTTCCATGCTAATCATTGATATATGTTACAGACAATAGATGTTCCAATTCTGATCCTTGTGCAACAACACTGGCCACAGAACTCCAGCCAGCAACGTGCTGTAGAAGGAACATATTTCATTTAGTTAGTCAGTCAGTCAGAAAGCATTCCAGGCATTGGTGTGGCATTAGATGTTTCAAGATAATCACAATCCTGGTAAAAACATCCTGGAGCAGATTTTCAATGCTGTGTACCCTACCTGGGGACTCCCCCAGAACCAAATATAAAGCTGTATACATTATCTCCTGTGGAAGGACAACCTGTGTTTGTCTGATCATGAACACAGAGTAGATTTACCTAAATGATAAGACAAACAACCAGAACAAGTTAAGCAAGGACAAAAAAATGTATTGTGGCACAGAAAGGGGCCCATCAAATCCAAGCTGGCTCTCTGTAGCAGAATCCCTTATTCGCATTCTCCAACTGTCCCCAAAACCCTGAAAGTTTATTTCCCTCAGATCTGATATAATCGTATTCGTTAATCATTGACCATCTCTACTTGCACCATATAATAGGCAGCATGTTCTGCATATTTCCAGCCAATACAGTCAACGGGAACACTTGCTCATCTCCCACTTTCTCAAAACGTTATATCTGGTCTTAAATTTTGAGCCATCACCTATCAAGTGCAATTTATTTTATTGTCTGCTCTATGTAGATGTGTTATAATTTATCCATTTTATTCTATCAAGATATATTCAACTTGATTTCTTCAAAGAAAATAACATTTGATTTTTTCCAAATCATTCCAGGGACTGCATTTTCTTCATCAGTGCACCACACCAGTAAGTCTGTACTCCACACCGTGAAGATCACTCAGATCCTTCCTGAGCAGGAATCTGTTGACCTGAATTGGATACAATGATTGACTGTGACATATCCCATCAATGAAATTGCTTAATGAAACCCAGGATCCCATATGTTTTGATCAAAACACTTTGATTATGTCCTCTCTCCTTTAAAGAATTGTACACATTGTCCCCCCACCTTCCCTCAGTCTCTACTCTTTGTGTCTGTGCCATGCAAATATATATTTCCTTTCTACATTGCTTCTCTCAACGGTGTGTTCTAAAACATATTAACTCTCGATCCACACGTTGTACCCCCTGGAAAACAGAACAGTACAGCACCTGAATAATCGGCCCATCAGGATGCCATTCCTAAACTAATTCCACCTGCCTGGACATGATCCATATCCCTGGCAACCCCTTGCCTGCTTATGTGCCTTCCCAAATGCCTCTTAAGCATTGTGATTATTTCTGCTTTTACCACCTCCCCGGAGAGTACATTCTAGTCATCTACCACCTTTTGCATTAGAAACTTGCCTGACATAACTCCCTTTAAACTTTCACGTTATTGGAAATGCTCAGCTGGTCTTGCAGCATCTGAGAAAATAAAATTCCGTTAACGTTTTGGGTCCTTCATCAGAAACGTGAACTCTGATTTCTCTTCACAGATGCTTCCAGACTTGTTGAGCATTTCCAGAAACTTCTGTTTTTGTTTCTGATCAACCGCATCTTCTGTTCTTTCGGTTTTTATTTTCTTTATATTTCCCCCGTCCCCTGAAATCTATGGTAGAATTTGTCATTTCCACCTTGGATAAAGATTCAGATTATAGAACATAGAACAATAAAGCACAGAACATGCCCTTCAGCCCTCAATGTTGCACCGAACTGTGGAATTTTCTCAACTCGTCCCCCTACACTATCCCAAAATCATCCATGAGTTTATCTAAGGATTATTTAAATCTCCCTAGTGTGGCTGAGTTGAATACCTCAGCAGGTAGGACATTCCACACACTTACCACTCTCTCCTTGTAAAGAATTTGCCTCTGACATCTGTCTTAAATCTATCACCCTTCAATTTGTAGTTGTGCTCATTCGTACAAGTTGACGACATCATCCTAAGAAGAAGACTTTCACTGTCTATCTAATCCATTGATTATCTTATATGTCTCTATCAAATTCCCCCTTAGCCACCTTCTTTCCAATGAGAACAGATCCAAGTCTCTCAGCCTTTCTCATAAGACCTTCCCTCCAGACCAGGCACCATCCTGATAAATCTCCTCTGCACCTTTTCCAAAGCGTCCACATCCTTTTTGTAATGGGGCGACCAGAGCTGTACACAATATTCCAACTTTGGCCACACCAGCATTGTGTATGGTTGCAGCATGATATTGTGGTTCCAGAACTCAATCCCTCTACCAATGAAACCTAACACACCGTATGCCGCCTTAACAGCACTATCCACCTGTGTGACAACTTTCAGAGATCTATGTACATGGACTCCAAGATCCCTCTGCACATCCACACTACCAAGAATCTTTCCATTGACCCAATATTCTGCCTTCCTGTTATTCTTCCCAAAGCACATCACCTCACATTTAGCTGCATTGAACTCCACTTGCACCTCTCGCAAGAAGTGAGACAAATCAGACATGATATAAAGATCCAACAGAGTCACTAAATTCATTTGGCCATAAAGAGAACATGATTATCTTGTATGTCAGTGAGCAAAGGTTTCAAACAACATTGTGTGTGGTTAAGCCCCAACACAGACAGACAGACAGACAGATAGACAGACAGACAGACAGACACACACACACACACACACACACACACACACACACACACACACACACACACACACACACACACACACACACATAGGAATGTGAGTGTTCCAGTGAACTGACTGCAGAAATTATTTAACATTATCCAGTTAACAACCTAAAAACATTCACAGACAGAGAAGCCATAAATATGTTGTGTTTATGGGAACGGATTCACCAGATCATCCAACCTGGAGATATGCAAAGAGATCAGCACCATGGAAATATTTGGATTGTGAGAAGGATTGAAAATTCACAGACCTCCTGGAGACTCACTGACACAGACATTCTGTGTGAAGAGATTTATTTTGTCATCCAGCTTCATGTCACACCAGTGGCTTTACACTGACAAGAGAGCTTTCCCCTGACTATGGGGGAAAAAATCTTTAAGATCTGTAAAGGTCTTAAATTCAATGGTCTTTATTTAACATCACCCTACTCACATGGGGGAGAAGTCGTTCAGCTGTTCCATGTGAGGGAAGGTATTCATTTGGGGATCCAGCAATGCCTTGCCTTTTCTTCCTTGATAAGAGACTAAAGCATTTTCCTCACTACAGATGTTACACTAACTGATCTATACTTCTCCATCTTTTGTCTACCTTCCTTTTTAAACAGCGGCGCCACTGTATTCCAATCTGCTGGAACGGCCCAGAGTTCAGCAAATTGGGAAAGTTACTGACAGTGTAACTGTTCTATCACCCGCTGTGTCTTTTAGCACGCTGGGATGCATTACACCAGGACCAGGATACTTGACTATCCTTAGCTCCATGAGCTTGCCCAACACTAGCGTTCCATAATAATGTTTGTTTCCAGGTCCTCACCGACTCCATCTCTTTGTCAAAGTCTGGCATGTTATTAGCGCCCTCCACTGTGAAGACCGATACAAAATACCTGTTCAGTGCCTCAGCCATTTTATCACATCACATAACTAAATGTCCCTCCTCATCACCTGAAGGACCAACATTTACCTTAGCCACTCTTTTTCATTTAAAGGTATCATAGACACTTCTGCTATCTGTCTTTAAATTCTGTGGCACATCTTTTCTCTCCTGTTCTTTCCTACGGTTCTTGATCACACTTTTTGTGACTTCCTTCTGATCTTTAGCACTTTCCCAATCTTCCAGTTTCATGATGGTTTTGACCACTTTGTGTGCCTCATCGGTCAATGTGAGAGATGGGGAGGGAGAGTGGGGAGGGGACGGGATGGAGAGGCGAGGAGGGAGGGGGAGAAGAGTGGGTGGACGAAGGGGAGACGCGGGGATAAATGGATTGGGAAAAGAGGCAGGGCAGAGGAAAGAAGGGGTGGAGAGAGGGCTGTAGGAGAGAGGGGAAGGAGAGAGCTGGGAACGATGGGTGAGAGTCGGAAGTGAGATGGGAGGATAGGGTAGGAGGAGTTGGATAGGAGAGGGAACAGAAGGACAAAGGGCGAGGAGAGAGGGGTGGATGGCGTGAGGGGGACTAGAGGGGTGGAGGGTGGATGGGAAGGGGTTGTAGGAGAGAAGGAGAGGAATGAAGGAGAGGAGTAGAAGTGGGGAGAAACTCGAAGGTGGAGAACGTGGAGGAGACAGTGAATGAAGTGGAGGGACGAGTGGTGGGGAAAAGGGGAGGAGAGGGGTTAGGAGGGAGGGGAAGGAGAGAGAGGAGGAAACGAGGACGTAGGGGGAGTTTGGGGTGTGAGGTGAGGGGTAGTTTGGGGTGGAGTAGGAGAGAGCGGGTGGGAGGTGGATGAGAGAGGGACATGAGGGGTGGAGGATGTGTGGAGGATTGGGGAGAAAAGGGGTGAAGTTGAGGAGGAGGGGAGGACGGTTTGAGGTGAAGGGGAGGAGAGAGTGGGGAGGAGAGGCAGAAGTGGGGGAAGGAGGGGGAAGGTGAGCAGGGAAATGGAGCAGAGACAGGGAGGAGAGCCGGAGAGGAGGGGGCAGGAGAGATGGGAGAGTAGAAGGGAGGACAGGTGGGAGGAGAGGATACGAGGGGATAGGGAAGGAGTTTAGGAGAAGGGATGAAGAAGAGGGGCACGGGAGAGGGGAAGAAGTGAGTGTGGAGAAGGGGGGACAATTGGGCGGGAAACGGGGAGAGGAGAGGTGGGGAGGAGAAGAAAGGAGAGGGTGGAAGAAGAGAAGGGATAGGAGAGGGAATGAGGAGAGAGGGTATGAGGAGATAGGGGAGAGTGGAGAGATGAACGGGAGAGGAGAGAAAGAGAAGAAGGGAGAGGTGAGGGGGAGGAGAGAGAGGAGAGAGGGGACAGTGGTGAGGAGAGGAGGAGAGGGGAAGGAGAGGGGGAGAGGAGACAGTGATGAGGAGAGAAAAGAGAGAGTAATGAGGAGTGATAGGAGGGAGAGAGGAGAGAGGGAAGCGGGGAGAGGAGAGAAGGGGAGGAGAATGAGGAGAGGGGAGGGGATAAGAGAGAGAGAGAGGTGGGGGAGAAGAGAGGGGGGAGAGGGGAAATGGGAGGTGGAGAGCATGGGGAGGAGAGAGTGGGAGGAGAGAGGGGGATGAGAGAGATGGGGCGTGGAGAGAGGGAGAGGAGAGAGAGTGGGTGGAGAGGGGGAGGATGGAGAGGGGAAGGAGAGAGAGGGAAGGTTAGGGGAGGACGAAGAGGGGGAGGGAGAGAGAGGTGTAGGAGAGTGAGGGGCGAGGAGAGAGAGGGGGATGAGAGAGGGGGACGAGAGACCGGGGAGGGAGGGAGTGGGAGGAGAGAGAGGGGAGGAGAGTGAGGGGCGAGGAGAGAGAGGGGATGAGAGAGGGGGACGAGAGACCGGGGAGGGAGGGAGTGGGAGGAGAGAGGGGAGGAGAGAGGGGGGAGAGAGAGAGAGGGAGGAGAGTGGGAGGATGGAGAGCGGGAGTAGAGAGAGGGGGAGGAGCGAGGGCATGGAAAAGAGGGGCGGAAGAGAGAGAGGGAGAGAGAGAGAGAGGTGGAGGGAGAAGGAGGCAGAGAGCAGCAGGGGCAAAGGAGGGTGTCAGAGAGGGGAGGAGGAGAGTGGGTGAGGTGTGGGGTCGATGAGGAGGAGAGCGGGGGTGATGTTAGCGGGGAGAGAAGAGGTGAGGGGGAGAATGTGGTGGCGTGGAAAGATGGCGTAGAAAGCAGGAGGCGTGGGAGCAGAAGGAGATGGCGAGGAGAGTTCGGGAGGACAGAGCGGTTGGAGGTGGGGAGGAGGAGATTGGGTGAAAGACAGAAGTGCAGATGGGTAGGACGGTGAAAGTAGGGGAGGAAAGAGAGGAGAGAATCGTGAAGATGGGTGAGGGCAGGGTGGCAGGGGAGAGGGGAGTAGGAGACTGAGGGAAAGAGAGGGGTGGGAAGATGGGTAGGAGAGTAACCCACCCAGACCTTTCTCAGTTTGAACAGTTCACCCTAACCCTTTGGGCAACTCCCCCATGGCCAGTCCCCCCTGACCTGCACACCATTGGGCCGGGTGAGGAAACCCATGCAAACACTGGGGAGAATGTGCACACTCCACACAGACAGTCGCCTTGGGCAGTATTTGAACAGGGTCCCTGGCACTGTGAAGCAGCAGTGGTAACACTGAGCCACCGTGCGACACTAATGAGAGAGACAGATGAAGTGACAGTCGCGGGGGAGAGGGAGAGAGGGGGAGAGAAGAGTGAGGGGAAGAGAGAGAAGAGAGAAGGGAGGAGAGAGAGGGAGAAGGGGGAGGAGGAGAAGAGAGATGAAGAAGAGGTGGAGAAGAAAGAGCAGAATGAGAGTGTGTGAGAGAGAAAACAAGAGAGGAGAAAGAAGAGAAAGAGAGAGCGAGAGTGAGAGAGATGGAAAAGGCAAAAAGGGGACAAGTGACCTCCAGCCCACACACTGTCACAGACAGAGACAGTAACAGGTCAATACGCCCCCGGTCAGCCCGCATGGCGTGAGGGTAATGGCTGACTGAGCTCGGTTCAAATACTCCCAGAGTCTATCACCCAAACCCCATGTATTCCCCAACCTAGTTCATCCTGTCAGCTCCCAACTTCCTCTACCTGGAACACACCTCCCCCAGGTATGGGATACACCAACAATTACCTCAGACTTTGGTACAGATCGTCAGGAGGATATGATGGAGAAATTGTATGCAGTGGTTGATAATGACTGAGGATGCAACACTCAAACGCCAATTATTTCCAGTAAAAGGTTAATCGATTGATCATGTCAGATTTTGATTAAATGCTTTTTTGGCGTTTCCTGTCTGTGAATCTTCTTCAAATATTCAAAGAAGTTTCATAAAGGCAGTGTCAGTCCAGGCGAGAAATCAGACAGACACCCTTCCACCTCCTCTAACCTAATAATAAGACCAATTGTGACGAGCGGGTAAGTGCTGCATTTTCCTTGTTTGTTTCTTTAGATTTAGTTGGTTTTGTTGATTTTTGTTAAGGAAAGCTTACTTTTAGAGGGATGGCAGTGCAGAGAGGGCAATGTTCCTCTTGCAACATGTATGAGGTGAGGGAAGCCATTAGCGTCCCTGCTGAGTACACTTGCAGGAAGTGCACCCATCTCCAGCTCCTCCAAACCCGTGTTAGGGAACTGGAGCTAGAGTTGGATGAACTGCGGATCATTCGGGAGGCAGAGGAGGTCATAGATCGGAGCTTTAGGCAAGTAGTTACTCCGAAAGTTCAAGATAGATGGGTGACAGTGAGGGGGAGTGGGAGGAAGCAGCCAGTGCAGGGACCCCCTGCGGTCATTCCCCTCAAGAACAAGTATACCGTTTTGGATACTTGTGGGGGGGATGACTTACCAGGGGCAAGCAACGAGGTTCAGGCCTCTGGCACGGAGCCTGGCCCCGTTGCTCAGAAGGTTAGGGTGGAGAAAGGTAGAGCAATAGTTCTTGGGGACTCGATAGTGAGGGGTACAGACAGACGGTTTTGTGGGGGCGACAGGGACTCACGTTTGGTATGTTGCCTCCCAGGTGCAAGGGTACGTGATGTCGCTGATCGTGTTTTCCGGGTCCTTAAGGGGGAGGGGGAGCAGCCCCAGATCGTGGTCCACGTTGGCACCAACGATATAGGTAGGAAGAAGGGTGAGGATGTCAGACAGGCTTTCAGGGAGCTAGGTTGGAAGCTCAGAGTTAGAACAAACAGAGTTGTAGTCTCTGGTTTGTTACCCGTGCCACGTGATAGAGAGTCGAGGAGTAGGGAGAGAGAGCAGTTAAATGCGTGGCTACAGGGATGGTGCAGGAGGGAGGGATTCCGGTTTCTGGACAACTGGGGTCCTTTCTGGGGAAGGTGGGACCTCTATAAAACGGATGGGCTACACCTGAACCTGAGGGGCACCAGTATCCTTGGGGGGAGGTTTGCTAGTGCTCTTTGGGAGGGTGTAAACTATCTCCGCGGGGGCATGGGAACCAGGACTGTAGCTTTAGGGTACAGGACCTTGAGTGTAGGGAGGTTAGGAATGATGCAGCGATCTCTAAGGAGGGTGCCTGTAACCAGAAGGGTGGATTGAAGTGTGTATACTTCAATGCCAGAAGTATAAGGAATAAGGTAGGTGAACTTGCAGCGTGGGTTGGTACCTGGGACTTCGATGTTGTGGCCATTACAGAGACGTGGGTAGAACAGGGACAAGAATGGCTGTTGCACGTTCCAGGGTTCAAATGTTTTAGTAGGATCAGACATGGGGGTAAAAAAGGGGGAGGCGTGGCATTACTTGTCAAAGATAGTATCACAGCAGTGGAATGGACGATGGAAGAGGACTTGCCATCTGTGGTAGTTTGGGCTGAGGTTAGAAATAGGAAAGGTGAGGTCACCCTCTTAGGTGTTTTCTACAGGCCTCCTAATAGTCCTAGAGAAGTAGAGGATAATATTGCGAGGATGATTCAGGAAAAGAGTGAAGGTAGCAGGGTGGTTGTTATGGGGGACTTTAACTTCCCAGATATTGACTGGGAGAGCTATAGCTCGAGTTCATTAGATGGGTCGGTGTTTGTACAATGTGTGCAGGAGGGTTTCCTGACACAATATGTCGACAGGCCAACAAGAGGGGAGGCTATATTGGATTTGGTTCTAGGTAATGAACCAGGCCAGGTGTTAGACTTGGAGGTAGGTGAGCACTTCGGGGACAGTGACCACAACTCGGTGACTTTTACTTTAGTGATGGAGAGGGATAATCGTGCGCCGCAGGGCAAGAGCTATAGCTGGGGGCAGGGAAATTATGATGCAGTGAGGCATGACTTAGGATGTGTGGATTGGAAAAACAGGCTTCAAGAGAAGAACACTAATGAGATGTGGGGATTGTGCAAGGAGCAGCTACTGCGTGTCCTCGATAGGTATGTACCAGTCAGGCATGGTGTAAAGGGCCTTGTGAGGCAGCCGTGGGTTTAGTAAGGAATTGGAGTCCCTTGTGAAAGGGAAGAAGGCGGCATATGTAAAGATGAGGCGTGAAGGTTCAGTAGGGGGCGATTGAGAGTTATAAGGTAGCCAGGAAGGAGCTAAAGAGGGAGCTAAGAGAAGCGAGAAGGGGACATGAAAAGTCTTTAGCTGGTAGGATTAGGGAAAACCCAAAGGCTTTCTATAGGTATGTCAAGAATAAAAGGATGACTAGGGTAGGTATCGGTCCAGTCAAGGATAGTAGTGGGAAGTTGTGTGTGGAGGCGGAGGAGATTGGAGAGACATTAAATCAGTACTTTTCATCAGTATTCACTCAGGAACAGGACACTGTTGCTGATGTGAATATGGAATCACAAATAATTAGAATGGATGCCCTGGAAATATGCAGGGAAGAGGTTTTGGGAATATTGGAAAGGATGAATATAGATAAGTCTCCTGGGTCTGATGACATTTACCCCAGGATCCTATGGGAAGTTGGGGAGGAGATAGCAGAGCCATTGGCCTGGATTTTTATGTCGTCATTGTCAACGGGAATAGTATCAGAGGACTGGAGGATAGCGAATTTGGTCCCATTGTTCAAGAAAGGGAGTAGGGATAGCCCTAGTAACTATAGGCCAGTGAGTCTGACTTCAGTGGTGGGCAAAGTCTTAGAGAGAATGGTAAGGGATAAGATTTATGAACATCTGGGTAGGAATAACGTGATCAGGGAGAGCCAGCATGGTTTTGTGAAGGGCAGGTCGTGCCTCACAAACCTTATTGAGTTCTTTGAGAAGGTGACTAAGGAAGTGGACGAGGGTAAAGCAGTAGATGTTGTGTATATGGATTTTAGTAAGGCGTTCGATAAGGTTCCCCATGGTAGGCTAATGCTAAACTTCGGAGGTATGGCATTGAGGATACATTAGAGGTTTGGATTAGGAATTGGCTGGCTGGAAGGAGACAGAGGGTAGTAGTTGATGGATTATGTTCATCTTGGAGCGCAGTTACTAGCGGTGTACCACAAGGATCTGTTTTGGGACCATTGCTTTTTGTTATCTTTATAAATGATCTAGAGGAAGGACTTGAAAGCTGGGTAAGCAAGTTTGCGGATGACACAAAAGTCGGTGGAGTTGTGGATAGTGAGGAAGGAAGTGGTAGATTTCAGCGGGATATAGATAAGTTGCAGAGCTGGGCGGAAATGTGGCAAATGGAATTCAATGTAGCTAAGTGTGAAGTCGTTCACTTTGGTAGGAATAACAAGATGATGGATTACTGGGCTAATGGTAGGCTACTTGGTAGTGTGGATGAGCAGAGGGATCTTGGTGTCCATGTACACAGATCTCTGAAAGTTGCCACCCAGGTAAATAGTGCTGTGAGGAAGGCATATGGTGTACTGGGCTTTATTGGCAGAGGAATTGAGTTCCGGAGTCCTGAGGTCATGTTGCAGTTGTATAAGACTCTGGTGAGGCCTCATCTGGAGTATTGTGTGCAGTTTTGGTCGCCATACTATAGGAAGGATGTGGAAGCTTTAGAACGAATGCAGAGGAGGTTTACCAGGATGTTGCCTGGAATGGTAGGAAAATCTTATGAGGAAAGGCTGAGGCACTTCGGGCTGTTCTCATTGGAGAATAGAAGGTTTAGGGGAGATCTGATAGAAGTGAATAAGATGATTAGGGGTTTAGATAGGGTAGATACTAAGAACCTTTTACCGCTAATGGAGTCAGGTGTTACTAGGGGACATAGCTTTAAATTAAGGGGTGGTAGGTATAGGACAGATGTTAGGGGTAGATTCTTCACACAGCGGGTTGTGAGTTCATGGAATGCCCTGCCCGTATCAGTGGTGAACTCTCCTTCTTTATGGTCATTTAAGCGGGCATTGGATAGGCATTTGGAAGTTATTGGGCTCGTATAGGTTAGGTAGGATTCGGTCGGCGCAACATCGAGGGCCGAAGGGCCTGTACTGCGCTGTATCCTTCTATGTTCTATGTTCTATGTTCTATAATTCCCTTTGTTTGATACTTTTGTGTATATATCCTTTCTTGAAATCCTCAGAGAAAGAAGCTTACAAGATCCATCACTATCTATCACAGAGAGAAAAGAATAATCAAAATAAAGTAAGAAATTGTCTCTAAACATGAACATTATTTCTCTCTCCCTAAAGGTGCCAGTCCTATTGGGGTCCTCCTGCACCCTCTCTATAATTTCAGAAACTCACATTATCCCACCTCCAGGTCGAGTGTGATCAGTATACTCACAACAGAGATCATCATACATTGTGAAGGATGGGAGGGTCCAGAAAGGGGACAGGCTCATTCATTTCCCAGAAAGTTATAGGAGTGATTTATGATGCAATGGAGCAACTGGAGTTGAAGTGAGATGCAACAGAGCTTATTGGCTTATAATTGGTGTCGATAAGGAAGATGAAAACAAGATGTTCACATTGGCTGGGGGAAAAGGACGAAGAAATACAAAAATTAAGTTTGTGGATAGATTGACAGGGAGGATTTGATGAAATGCTTATATGGAAGAGATACAATATCCACTGTATCTTAATGGATTGCATTTGGACTGAGCAGCCTGACGTTCTCTATTTAATTTCCAGATTCTGTCAAGCCGTGCGCTTGAATTATCCCAGTACCAGGGTCAGAGTGATGTAGCTCAGGCAGTCACAATGAAGGGTCTGGGTATCTTCCAATTTGCAATGGTTCCTTTCCCTCTGGGTGTTTGCAGACCCTCAAGCTCTCTGACCTCTCGGTGATGAAAGCATGGAAATCGGTGACAGACTCTGCAAACAGTGAAAGCTCCAGTTGTTCCACCGCCCTTCAGATCCCCGCTAACCTTCCTCCTGTAGGGAAATCAGCACGCCTGGTTGGTGACAGGCTGTGTGGCTCAAATGGTCATCAGCGGGCTGCAAGATAATGGTTGGTAGTTTGAGACCTTGGTAGTCCTAGATCAGACGATGGGAATACCACCCTACCTCCATTTAAACCGGAAATTCCATGACAAGATTGAATTACTGCCCAAACCATTGATGGTTCTGTGTTCCCCGACCCCACACGGAGTAAGACAGGGACAAACATTGTTCTCTCCATACCCCCGCTGTCAACAGACAGTGGCCACTGCAGCTCCCGGCACAGCCGTGGGACACAGCTTACAGAAACCCCCCCTCACCCTCTCATGAATGGTGCTTCTCGTGTGAAAGTCTTTACATTTAATACGGTAACGGCTGCAATCCAACCCTGTCCCCAAGATTAGAAGCTGCAGGATTTTGTGATGAGAACAGTGTTATGAAGTTGAAGCCGTGCCTCCGCCTTTCAATGAGAGTGAATGCTGTTCGGAACTGCCCGCTGATAAATACCTGTGATGACCAGCTCGCAGTCTCAGCGTGTACTGGAAATTTGGAAAGATGTAACGGTTGGCTGTGAAACAAGCCAGTTTTGTTTGTTAATGAAGAAACAATTCCAATTTTACCAATCAATTTAAATTATGCCTCTGAATACTAAAATCCAATCGCTCTTGAATTTAGTGTTTAGAAACATTGCAGAACCGAGGACTTCCATAATGTTGCCCCCACTGACCATTCCCCATGAAACATGCCCAGGTCCTCAGTTGAGGAACCTTTGCTCCTTGGCTTTGAACCGGGCCGCCAGCCCAAGGAAGTCAAATGTGGTACTGTTTTTAGTGGAAGGATCAGAGCACGGTAACCCCACTCTGAAACAGAATGGCCATCAGTGCTGTACACATCTGTGCATATTCAGAACCCGGTTGGAGAAAACCATAACAATGTTTCACACAGTAATGAAACGGGATTGCATTCCTTTTCACCACTCGAGCATGTATGAGCGAGCAAATTCAAAGCCAGTTTTGTTTATGTAAACAGCAAGTTATAAAACTCTGCTCTGCTCATGTCAGTCTGAAAGGCTGCCATTGGGAATAGGGGCTGTTCTTGCCGGAGTTTGAAGCGGGGAGTTTTCGTGTATGAGGTGAGTCCAATCCACACTACACTACAGGAATCATCCCCGCGAGCAGCTGGTGTTCAGAGTCGGCCAGCACTAAAATTTACACAGTTCAACGCTTCACCTTTCCGTTTCCAGGAGCTGGTTATTCTCCAGCGTAATTGACATCATTGAAAAATTAAGAAAATCGTGTGAAATTGCTCACAAAATATAGATAAGGATGTTGTCAGGGATGCACAGTTTGGAATGTAGTGCAAGTCTCAACGTGGGCATGACCTTAAGGAAGGTTTGTAAACTGAATACTTAAGTTTTTGTTTTCGGCAATGTGGGGTGAGTTGAAAAGGTTGAGAGCACAGGTGTAAGGGGAGACGGGTAAAATATAAAAGGGATTGAGGTACCTTTCCCACACAGAAGGTTGTGCGTGTATGGAGTCAGCGACCAGAGGAAGTGAAGGAGGCTCGTACATTCAGAAGATTTCAAAGGCAACCGGATGAGTTTCTGGATAGGAAGGGTTTAATGGGATAGGGGCCAGCTGCTGGCAAATGGGAGTTTGTTTAAAATGCATTTCCAGAGATTTCGAAGCATAAATACTCTTCTGGGGCAGTCCGGGGCAATCAACCATTACGGTTCCCAGATCGTTCAGCAGAACAATTCCAAACTGCGCTCCCAACATTTATTGGAAACTTAGTGCACCGCCATCTCCCGAAAAACTCTGAAATGACGGAAAACAAAGAACCGAACATGAACGAGCCATGAAAAGTGAGGATTCCCAAACACAGCCCTATTACATTAGTTTGCTCATCCGATCAACAAAGCGGCAATGCTTGCAGCTCACATCTCCAGGACAGAAGTGAAGGAAATTAGAGAAATTTAAAGACCATATGACATTACAATTAACTGGAATTATTTTCCATTCACTGGAACACCAAATAATGAGAAGTAAAGTCACTGCAAGATTTTGTTTCACACCAGCGATGAAATCCCAATCTCCGTTCGGTTTCAGTGGAAATAGTAAACAACACAACTTGGCCGGAACATGATGCAGCAGTGGAACCGCTTGAGGTCCGGGCTTTTCGTGTGGCAGGCGAATGTGATCACTCCAGCATGGACACTGGCACATTGGAGAGGGTGCATTCTCTCAAATCGGAGGTACATTTAAAATAAGCAAAGTAAATTGGTCGTGTTGGAATTTAAACACTGAACATTAACACGCTGCAGTAAAACAGGCAAAGCAAACAAATGGTGGGATGCGAACACAGCCCGAATTTGTGATTTAAACACTCAACAGTGCCTTCGACCACTCGGCCACAAGGCCAACCACCGGAGTCGGTTATTTTCTGACACTATCAATATTGCGCCTGCAAACCAACAGCAGCAAAGTCACAGGGAAAGAGTTGCCCCATCCCTGTCCTGCTCGCACTGCGGCTGGGATCTGTCCAGCTACAATATCAATTTTGCAGCAGATAATGATTTCCCTTCAAGCCACACAAAAACCAATGGGAAGCAGACCCTTCCTTCTGAGACTCGTTTGAGCCACAAATGTAATGACCGCATGAGAGAATGGAAATTCGATTCTGATTCAACAAAGTAACCAAGAGCTGCGTGACATGACTGGGATTTCGATACTTGCCTTGGGAAATGATTGCACCTATTGCTCGAAACCGAACAGCTTTCACGTTTACATGGAACAAGAAACACACCGGACTACAGGGAAAATGCACAAAACTGAGCAGGCCGTGTTCCACATCAGACAGTGCAGCATACTTACGGTTACGACATCTGTTTTGCAGATTTAACGTCCCAAAGAATGATCTCGACCTGAAAAGTGGAGAGAGCAGGAAATTTCCGAGAAGGACAGATCACATTGTGAGGATGCTCAAACCTGGGTGCCAGTACGAGTTGGCACTTTCCTTGTCTTTTAGCTAAACCGTGCAACTTGCTGTAGAGATGTCTACACCTGGACATAAGCCACACGGCGGCCAGCTGAGGTGGCAACCAATGTGGGAATCGATGGGAAGTGACTCAGAAAGTTTAGTAAATTTAGTAAAAAAGTGAATTTCACCAATCACAGTCTCGATTAGATGACCTTTCCCTTCTGATGTCTCTAGGATGGAAATGAAGGAAATGGGAGAAATTCAATAACATATTCATTGGAACGATTTTCCCATTCGCCAGAAAGCCAAATAACAATGAATCGACTTACCACAGGACTTTGTTTCACAACAGCGATGAAATAACAGTCTCCATTCGGTTCCAGTAAAATCTTAACTTGCCTGGAACGTAAATCAAGAGTCGAGCTGTTTGCGATTTTCTGCACGGGAGGCGAAAACCATCATGACAGTAGAGAAACATGACAATATACAGCGCGTTTCCACAACACAGTTAATTCCCCTGGAACATCAATGCAGCGGGGATCGAAGGAGCATTTTAACCACGCTGTGGCGGTGGAGTTGATCAACTGAAATAGCAGTGGTGGGATTCGAGCACATGCCCCTTTCGGGAGTAAACCTAGATCCAGGGACTTAGGCCGCTCGCCGCACAACCAGGCAAACCCAATTCTCATTATCTTGCATTTCGAATTGTGCTCCTGCATAACCACGCATGCAAAGTCAAATGAAAAGGATTCCATGGTCCCTCTCCGACTCGCACATCTGCTGGGATGTGCCCGGCTCCAATGACAATTTCACAGCAGATAATGAAAACCCATCAATCCATACAAAAATCAATGATAAGCTGAGTCTATCTTCTCAGACTCTTTTCAGCTACAAATGGATCTGTGAGTGCGTGAGAATATATGTTCGGTCATGATTTGGTTGAATAACCATGAGCTGCTTGACATGACTTCAATATCGATTCTTGCTTTGCTGAATGATTTCACCCATTGCTCGAAACAGGAAAACTTTCACGTTTACACGGAACATGAAACACACCGGACTACAGGGAAAATGCACAAAGCTGAGCAGGCGGTGTTCCACATCATACCATGCTGCATAGTTTCAGTCACTGTGTCTGTTTTGCAGGATAAGAGTCCCAAAGAATGTTCTCCACTCTAATACCGGAGGTAGCATTACAATCCGAGAACGACAGATCACATTGTGAGGATGATCTGACCTCGGGGCCAGTTCGAGATGCCACTTTACTTGCCTTTTACCTTAACCGTGCAATTGGCTGCAGGGATGTTCACACCTGGACATGAGCCACATGGATACCAACTGAGTTGGAAACCTGTGTGGGAATCGACAAGAAGCGACTCAATAAATTTGCTGAATTCCATGTTGCTTATTAGAAATGCAGTTTCTGTTCACGTCAATTTAAAAGGCAGTTTCTGAACATAGTAACAGAAGTTACTACTCACCCCACCCCCACTCCGGAGAGGTGCTAACTGCCCTTGAGTGCTTTTTGTTCTCGATGTGAAGAGCTCTCCCGCATGAGTCACCTTCACGTCTCTTGTTGCTGAGTGACTCACAAAGAAGGACTTTCACCAGAGCTGCAACTGCCTCACTTTCCCACTCGCCCTCCCGTTTACATTTTCCTGCTCGTCAGTGATTTAAAGAAAACCAAAAGGTTGCGATGTCATTCTGTAGCCTCTCTATCGATTCCTCCGTTTCAGTTCCAACACGGCTTAGATCTCGGTGCGCACCTTAATACTAGCGACGTTATGAAAGCACGACTCCAAATGTTCCTCTGAGAGTGTAATTTCTTTCATTGCTGTTGCTGATTGAATGAGTCACTAACGTGCGAACTGATCCAAACCATGATTCAGGACCTCTGGTGCCAATTCTCGCATGTTGAATAACGACAGACAGCTTCCAAATGAGGCCTTTCAGAGACGACTTTGGGCTACATTTGACAGACAAGACTAGTTCAGGAATCCGTGGTGTACTGTGACACCGGCGCATCAGCTTCTTCCCTGTCTTTGAACCGGTCCACCTGCGCAAGGAATGCAAATGCAATACTGCTTTTTGTGGAAGATTCAGAACGCGGTAACTACACTCTGAAACAGAATGGCATATGATCAGACCCAGGTTGGAGAAAATGTTTACAATCCTTTGCAAACTAATTTAATGGAATTGCATTACATTTCGCGAAGAGAGCAGATTTGTTCGAGCAATTTCGCAGATGGGAAAGCAAGCAAGAAAGTCCATGTAAAGTGCTGCAGTTGAAGAACAAAGCAGTTTCTGCTCACTTTCGATCTGGGGACCTTTCGCGTATAAGGCGAACGGGATAACCACTGCACTACAGAATCAAGCAGCAGAAAATCGCGCTGCGCCTCTGTGGCATCCAGCACTGAAAGTTGAAGACATTTTCCGTTTCACCTTTCTTTTTCCAATAGCTCATTGTTATCCGGGGTCTGGAAAAAGTTAAAAAGAAGAGGGACGTGAAATTGGTGACAAAATACAGACAAGGATGTCGTCAATGTTTGAAACTGTTGAGTGAGGTGGAAAAGGCTGGGACAACTTTCCCGGCAGCGTCACGGCTGCGAAATGATTTTATGGAAGGGCGTAAACTGTGTATTTACGAGTTTTACCCAAGCTGGGGTGAGTTGGAAACTCGAGAGCATAGGTTTAAGGTGAGTGCTCTGAAATTGACAAAGGACCTGAGGCACATTTCCCACACATAAGGTTGTGCGTGTATGGAATGAGCTACCAGAGGAAGTGGAGGAGGCTATTGCACTCAGAAAATTGCAATGGTAATCGGATCAGTTTCTGGATAGGATGGGTTCAGAGGGATTGAGGCCAAATGCTGGGGAACGGGACTTGTGTAAATTTGGTTATGTGATGAGCATGGATGAGATACACCGAAGTATCTGTTTCCACGCGGTGTACCCCAATAACGTTGTGTTTTAAAGGATTACTATTTAGCGGAGCTTGCCGTCGCAGTCTGTAGCACAATCATTTAGTCTGTTCGACTGCTCACGGAAAGGTAGTATTGTGAAAACACTGCAGAAACGAACGACTTCCTTACTTTTGCTCCGATTGACCATACTCCGTGAAATTTTCCCAGATCCTCATTGAGTATTTTTGCTGCTGCAAGTTACCTCAGAACCCCCGTTAACTCGTAATGTATTGAGCGAATCGCAAACAGAAAGCATTTAACACGGAACACAAACAAAGCTGGCATACCTAATGCATGTTCAGACACAGCGAAACATGAATGCTAAATGTGAACAGTCCGAGGGCATGAGGCATAAAGTAATCTCACAACTAACAACAGGGCAATTCCAAACTACTCTTCAAACATACTGCAGCCTTAGTGCAACCAACCACTTCCCAGACAATGCTGAAAAGAGAGAAAGAAAGAATATAATAAGTATGGGCCATTAAAAAAGTGAATTTCACCAATCACAGTCTCCATTAGATTAACTTTCCCTTCCCGATTTCTCCAGGCCGGAAATGAAGGAAATGGTAGAAATGCGGTAACATATGCATGGGAACAATTTTCCATTCGCATAGAGCCAAATAACGATGAATCGACTCACCCCAGTTCGAGTGCCACTTTCCTTGCTTTTATCTTAAACGTGGAATTTACTGCAGAGATGTTCACACCTGGACATGAGCCACATGGATATCGACTGAGTTGGAAACCCTGTGTGGGAATCGACAAGAAGCGACTCAACAAATTTTGCTAAACTCCTTGTGCTTATAAGAAATGCAGTTTCTGTTCACGTCAAACGAAAAGGCAGTTTCTGAACATAGCAACAGAAGTTACTGCCCACCCCACCCCCACTCCGGGAGAGGTGCTAACTGCCCTTGAGTGCTCTTTGTTCTCGATGTGGAAGCTCTCAGACATGAGTCACCTTCACGTCTCTTGTTGCTCACAAAGAAGGAGTTTCACAGAGCTGCAACTGCCTCACTTTCCCACTCTCTCTCCCCGTTTACATTTTCCTGCTCATCAGTGATTTAAAAGAAACCAAAATGATGCGATGTCATTCTGCAGCCTCTCTGTCGATTCCTCCGTTTTCAGTTCCAACACGGGCTTAGATCTCGGGACGCACCTTAATACTAGCGACGTTATGAAAGCACAAGTCAAA
>NW_026869195.1:0-85197 GCF_020745735.1 Hemiscyllium ocellatum | reverse complement strand
TAAGCGATGGTCGGCTTTCAAATGAATACACATCTGAATCGATCATGTGACAAGTTTTGCAGACAGTGAAAGCAAAAGCCACGGAAAACCTTGACACAGCACAGTTGACGAGACGAGCGCTGCACATGGTCAAGTGTGGGATTGAACCCACGACCTTGGCGTTATTAGCACCAAGCTCTAACCAACTGAGCTAACCGACGTGCGTTGTCTTTTTGTCAAAACAAAGGCTTAATTGCCTGCGCTCACAACCACGGCGGCTATTTCGTTTTCTGATTTGCAATCGATCGCACGATCGTCTGAAGTATTTCGTTCCGTTGCAAAGTTTTTAAAAAAAAAAAGGGACTTTTCTCGAACGCGCACACTCGAGCTAACCATTTGCTCTGATATCCAAAATTAAGCACAATGGTTCGGACGCATGCAATTTCAATCGCAATGCCACCAGCTCAGCTGCAGCTTGTCATGTTGACAAATATCATCTGGTTGAAACGTACCTTCAACGATCGCTCACTGTGCTTCTGGAAACTCGCAGACCTTTGGAGTCAGGGTTATGTGCTGCTGATAAACTGCTGCGAACCTGCTGTGTTCCCCCAGTCTCCTCCCATTCTGTCTGTTACCCCACCACCTCTCTCTCGCCAGCCCTTTGTTGGTCACAACCACCCCTGTTGCCGCCACGCATCGTTCTGTCCCCGCATCTGTCGGTCTGTCGCGCCCTCAGTCTTTCCCCCTCTCTGTCAGTCACTCCCCCGTCGGTTGCACACCCATCATTCCCCCCCCCCTCCCCTATGTCAGTTGCACCCCCCTCGGTCTGCTCCCCCTCTCTGTCGGTTGCCCCCCCTCCCCCCAACCGTCAGTCGCCCCCTCTGTTCCCCTCCTCTCTAATCCTACTTTCTGTCCTCACCCATTTCTGTCCCACCAGTCTCAATCCACCTATCCTCTCTGTCCCTCCGCCCACCCCCTCCCAGTCCCCTAGTTCTGTACTCCCCCACTGGAGGGAAAATATCTTCTCTATTTACCCTATCCATGCCCGGCCTGATTTTAAAAGTCTCTTTCAGGTCACCGTTCAGCCTCTGATGCTCCAAGGAAAACAGCCTATCCAACCCTGGCAAAATCCTATAATTCTGTTCTGACCCATTTCAAGTTTGAGAACATCCATGTGATCGGAAGGAGACCAGAATTGCATGGAATATTACAAAAGTTGCCAAATCAATGCCCTGTACAGCCGCAATATGACCTCCCAACCCCTATACTCAATGCTCTGACCAATAAAGGCTAGCAGACAAACTACCTTCTTCACTAATCTATCTACTTGCTACTCTACTTTCAAGGAAGTATGAGCCTGCACTCCAAGGTCTCTTTGTTTAGCAGCACTCCCCACGAACTTACTATTAACTGTATACGTCCTGCTAAAGTTTGCTTTTTCCAAAATGCAGCAGCTCACATTTTTCTAAACTGAACTCCTCAGCCCATTCACCCATCTGATCCAGATCCTCTTGTACCCGGAGGTAATCTTTTTCACTGTCTACTACACCTCCCATTTTGGTGTCATCTGCAAACTTACTAACAATACCTCTTATGTTCACATCCAAATCATTGATATAAATGGAGAAAAGTAGTGGATCCAGCACCGATCGTTGTGACACTCCACTGGTCTCAGGCCTCCACCTGAAAAGCCCGCCGCTGCCTTCTACGTTCGAGCCAGTTCTGTACTCCATACGATCTAGCCTTGCTGACCAGTCTCCCATGAGGAACCTTGTCGAATGCCTTACTGAAGTTCATGTAGATCATGTCCATGCTCTGACCTCAGCAATCCTCTTTGTTACTTCTTCAAAAAAACTGAATCAAATTCATGAAGTATCATTTCCCATGAACACAGCTGTTATTAATATCCAGGATTTAACTCTGTACATTGGGTCTGCGTTGCCCAGTTATAGGTGTTAATGTTCTGGATGAAGTTCAAGTACACCAGCATTTTGTCAGTGACTGTGTATTGAGTCTTGTTAATGTCACCAACCCAGGTGAGTTCCTTTTGAAAAGCAGTCCCTGTATCCCTTGCCCACCAGGAAATAGTGTAAGTGTCCTTACCTCTGGACTAGGAGGATCAGGCTCAGAGTTGAGTAACAGCATCTTTGAAGAGGCTGATTAGTAAACGTGCCCAAGCCACCAGGCCATACTGCGCCTCCCAGCTGTCCCTGCCTGAGCCTCTAAACAGAACCTTCCTGTAGTTTCTCTCCTGTCAGACTCTCCCATTGCTCAGTTTGTCCAGGATTCCCTCCTGCAGCTGCACTGCTCCTGTCCCTCACTGACCTGTCCATCCTCCAGTGTCCTCCACATTCATTCATTGTTTACAATCCCATTACCATAGTTCTCCAGCCCCGCCCCTTCCTGTCCATAGAGATGGCTCAGTGGTTAGCACTGCTGCCTCACAGCACCAAGTACTCTGGTCCGATTCCGGCCAAACCCTGAGTTTGTGCATTCTTCCCGTGTCTGAGCGGGTTTCCTCCGGATGCTCCGGTTTCTGCCCACAATCCAAAGATGTGCAGGATGGCTGAACTGGCCATTCTAAATTGCCCATTATATTAGTTAGAGGGCATGGGTCTGTATAAGTTACTGTTTGGAGGGTCATTATGGACTTGTTTGGCCGAAGGGCCTGTTTCCATACTGTAGGGATTCTGATATATTGGGCAGCAGCTGCTGTCAATCACCCAGGCTCCTGTATGATCGGGAGCACGTACTGTAGGAGGGGAGACCAGTGTATGGGCACAGTGCTGGCCAATTGTGGGAGTATGCACAGTGCCTGGAAGGAGGCTGTGGTTGTGAGGGATTAATCTGTCATTGGCAGCTTCCTCCCTCTGGGATCAGGACCTAGGGAATGGCCTTTTTCTTCTTGCTATCCTGACATGTGATCAGACTATCAGTGGTGCAGTGTTTTGCAAAAAGTTATCAGAACTTTTCTGTGAAGATTCAGGGTTGTTATGGAAAGGGACAAGGATGGGGCTGCAATTGGAGTTCTATTTGGCTCATTTTAGTAAGATGGGTCTTGGCCAGAGTGTGCAGGATGGTTCTCATCAGGAGCTAGGAAACTGAATTCGAAGAGAGAGTGTGAGAGAACAGGGTATGGAGGAAAGGAGTGGTGGGAATTGGTTTGGATTTCAGCTCACAGAAGAGAGAAATTGTGAGACTGAGGTTTAAAGCTTTGGGGGAACAAGGAAACTGCAGGTTAGTCCTACAATTGTCTTATGAATTTCCATCCTGTATTAACGGTGGTAACTTGTGTGCTCTGTTGTCTGGTACTGAAAGGGTGGATTTGCAGATGAGAAATTCAAATTGAACTTCATGTTCAGTTTTGATAGTTACTTGATCCGTGCCGATCTGAATATCATTGGCCTTTTCATGTGGAAGGAAAGGTGTGTATTCTGTCCGTGGGCGAATATTTCAAATCAGTGTGACTGCAAAAGTACTGAGACACAGCCAAGTCCATGTCAGCATGGTGAGTGTGGAGAGAGATTTAATTTGTTTTTGAAAGTTTGAAAAATCATGGCACATCTCCCAGGAACAATTAAGCCACAACTTTGCTTTGTAGAAGGACAAGTCTTTAATTAACCATGCAACCAGAAAGACACAAGGATACCTGCACCATGGGAAATACTATGGAAACGGGATTGTTGTAAAGGAGTTCATTCTCGATCATGGATTGTAATCCATGGGCGTTGTCGGTTCCAGCGCCGTGGGGCAATACTGGAAATATGAGGAATGTAATGTAGGTTTCAGTTATTAAACTGTAAAAAGTGCAGAACAATTTACAAGGATGTTGGCAGGGCTCAGGGGTCTGAGTTATAGGGAGAGGTTGGACAAGCGAGGATTTTTTGTTTAGAGCAGAGGAAACTGAGGGGGTACTGTTCTAGAAGTGTATAAGACTATGAGAGGCATGGATAAGGTGAATGCAGTCAGTCTTTTTCCCAGGAACCCAAGGATTGGACGGCTTGATTGGATCAGTTGAAGGTTAGAGGAGAAAAAAACAAAGGGAAGCTGAGGGGCAACTGTTTTACCCAGTGGTGGTATGTATATGGACTGAGCTGCCAGTGGAAGTGGTTCAGGCAGGAACACTCAACAACAGGTAAAAGACATTTGGAACAAATACATGGATAGGAAAGGGTCAGAAGCAGATGGGCCAAGTGCAGGGAAATGAGGTTAGTGTGGATGGACATTCTGGTCAGTTTGGGCCAGTTTGGGCCAAAGGGCCTGTCTCTGCTGTAGGATGCTATGACTCTAAGTGCATTTGCTATTTCTCCCCCTAACCCTGTTGGTATCTTGGGATGTATTCCGTCAGGGCAATGAGACTTGTCTACCTTTAGCTCCATTAACTTGCCCAGCTCTAACACTTTCACGATAATGGTTATTATCGAGGTCGTCACCTTCCTACGTCTCCTGATCAATTACTGCCATGCTCCTTGTATCCTCCACTGTGAGACTGACTGCTGTGTACTCATATTCCTGAACCCTGCTGGATAGGGATAACTCGGCGCAGAACTTAGAGGTCTTCTTTGTGTCTTTATTGATGTGGAGAGTGTACATGCAAAACACCTCCAGGCAGCATCAGGTAACTCCCCGCCTGTCCGATGTGCCACTCCCATTCTTATAACTTTGTGGCTTGTGACTTTGAATAGAGACTGTCTCTCTGTATTATTTCCATGGCAACGGCAGTTAGAAAGTCTAGTTCAGTTCAGCACTTTATGGTTAAATCACACACCCCTCCCCCCACGCCCCATGGATCCCTAAAGTATCTGACAGGCGCTTCAGTTTCAGTGGGGCTGTCTATCAGGATTCTGATGTGGAGGAGCCGGTGGTGGGTGGACAAAGTTTAAAAACCACACATCACCAGGTTATAGTCCAACAGGATTATTTGCAAGTACAAGCTTTTGGAGTGTGCTGTGATTTTTAACTTGATCAGGATTATCTCTATGGTAACAGTGAAGTGCTTCAGCAATTACAGAGGCCATATGTTCCCCACACAATAGGTTCCCCTCGAGCAGTGTAAACTGGTATTCTGGCCCTGGGGATAGCTACTCATCACTTTTCTCTCCCAATCCCATCTAGCTTTCTGTTGATCTTTAAAGTTTTTCTAATCTCCTTGGACTTTGGCAATTTGTATGCATTCTATTTCAGTTTGATAAGACTCCCTTATTTCCTGAGCCACCCATGGCAGATGACTCCTTTTCCTACAGTCCTTCCTTTTCCCTGATATATACTTTTGCGGAGCATTTCAAAAAATTGCTTTGATATTCCCGCACTCTCTGTCAACTTTCCCACCATAAAGTCTTTGTTTCCAGTCTACGTTAGCCAACTCCTGCCTCATCCTATTGTAGTCTCCTTTTGTTTAAGCACTGGATCTTGGGAGTGGATCTAATCTTCCAGCTTTCCATCTGTGGCCTTGGCTTTGTAATAAAATACAGGATAGATATTCTCAAAACTCTGGATGCTGCGAATGTACTACGCAGTCTAAAACCATAAATCCCTGTCTCCCCTCAGTTTAAAATTGCAAAATCATTAGCTCCTACACGTGTCCTTACTATCTAAGATTGGAATGCTAATCCACCCGACTATCTGTCATTTTCCGAAAATCTCCTTTGGTGAAGGTAGTGATTTTTGGATTCAGCTTTCCAGTTATTACCGTAAGAAGATAAGCACTGGGCACAGGAGAGGCAATGCAGCCCTTCAACCCAGCTCCACCATCTAATACGGTGATGATTGAGCTCACCTCGGTCTCAGCTGGATGTTCCCACCTGCTCTCTCTCACCCTTCATCTCATTGCAAATACAACATCTGTATCTCTTCAAATTGGCTCATTGTCCTGGCATCCACCACATTTTGAACAGGGAATTCCATAGATTCACAACACATTGAGACAAGTATATTCTTCTTCATGAGAATAGAATAGAGTCCCTATAGTGCAGAAACAGTATTCATCCATCGAATCCACACCACCCCTATAATGAGAATCCCATTCAGACCCACTTGTTCCCTGTAACATTGCATTTCCCATGGCTAACGTGCATGGACACTCAGCAATTTAGCATGGGCAATCCACCTAACCTGCACATCTTTGGACTGTGTGAGGAAACTGGAGAACTGCACGAAAACATGCAAACATGGGGAGAATGGGTAAACTCCACACAGTCACCTCTGGTCTCTGATGCTGTGAGACAGCAGTGCTAGCCACTGAGCCACCACTGCTTAAAACCTACTGCGCCTTATTAACCTCCCAATTCTCCAGTTGGCTGAATCTATGTTCCTCACGTCAGAAATCAGGTTGTCTAAGCGGATGTCTCAGTAAATCCCAGTGACGCCCACATGTCCCGTGTGTCTGAATGGGGATCCGATACACAACATCCTCCATCCCACACTTTTCATTCACGTTCCAGAGACAGGGCTCCAGTGGCTGCATGAGGACTGCAACTCCCAAATTCCGAGGCAGGGACCAAACGTCTGTGGGGAAACGTGGCACTGCACACGTGCAGAATGTGGGTGGGTTTTGGAGCATGTGCTTTGGTGTAACTAGTGGAAAGTATTTCACACAGTGATTGTCTGGAGGAGGAACGTATTTGCTTGTAGTATTGGTCTGTTGGGGGGTTAAAGTGTCACCACACCCACATGGGACCAAGTTACATTCCCAACTTGTCATAACCCTGGAACCGACCAATGAGAAACAAAGAAGGCTCTGACCTATTCTCCCAGACTGAAGGTTCCTCTTCTGTCCAGGATCTGCCACCTCCCTTTCTGTTTCCTTTAGTTTCATTCTGCTGTTACATTATTGACTTGCAGTAACTGAAGGGAAAGGAAGTGAACCCAGAAAGGTTGCAGAGTCCAACGAGGGATGGGAAGTGGTGGCATGGATCTGTTTATCAACAACTCCATGAGAATGGGGAGGGTGTACACTCAGGAGTAGCAGAGCCAGAATGGTGGGAGAGAGTAAGTGGGCTGGAGGGTTACAGCTTTGGGGGAAGAAAGGGAAAAAAGATATTCTAGAGAAACTAGAATTGTCTATTCTGAATTTTTCATCTGTACATATTCCTTTATACAGGGTGCTAGACGGTGAAGATTTGCAGACTGAAATCTCAAAATCATGTGCAGATTGTGATTAAGTTGCCTAGTGTTTAAAGAACCAAAGATGGAGAATGACTCTGCCAAAATCCTGCAACACTCTCCCTCCCAGCATTGTCAGTCTATCTATGCCAAATGGACTGCGAATGGTTCAAGACAGCAGCTCACTACCATCTTCTCAAGGGTAACTGGAGATAGGGAATAAATGCTGGCTGAGCCAGTGATGCCCATATCCTGGAAATGGTTGCTATCTCTAGTTGCTGAAACCCAGTTGATGTTACTGCAGGATGATGAGGGATGCTGAGTGCATCCTCCAGGAGGCAGCACCATCACATTACCCCTGCCTACAACCACACAGTAACACAGCAACGTCACCGGAACAAAAGGCAGTGAACCCAAAGGAGGACTGAGATATAGTTCTTCGAGGTAGAGCCATGAAAGGGGATTGGAACACAGCAGGAACAGGAGACTGATATGGATGGTCAGCTGTTTCCCATTGAATGGTGGAGCAGGAGTGAAAGGCTGAATGGCCTCCCGCTACTATCTCCCAGGTATGTATATAGTCATGGAGCCTGGGTCGGAAGGAGTGGGCAGGGATTCTGCAGGAGATTGCACCTCCACATCAGTTTTCAGTGAGGGATGGTTTGGTGGATTTTTAAAAATATGTCTTTTACAAGGTTTGTGAATTTGGTTGAAAAATATTGTAGCTATTTATTCCACTATAAATAAAACTAAAAGAAAAGAAATGAAACTATCTGGACTTAAGTTTTTAAGAATTTCAAACGTCCTGTAAAACAAAATCCTGTCTATTCCCGGGCACCATCACTTTCCAGTTATTCAAACTCCAGGGAAATATTTCATCCCTGTCTGAACCTTTGGTTTGATTGAACTGCTTTTCAATTCTCATTCTGTGAGCTGTGAAGTGTTCTCCTCCCCCCGCCCCCACAAATTTCTCCGACCCAGAAGTGTTATCACATACAGCTGAGCAACCTTCCCACGTTCATCATTATGCCATTTTGGGTTTTGTTAATATATAATCACCAGCAGGAAACCACCCGTGTAACCAATTGAATATTTACAAACAAAGCCATTACGGGCAAAGCAAACCATTCCATGTGACAGAGTGGGAAGGGACCAAATCAAAGTAGAGTTGGGGGTGAGGGGGCAGCGGTGGAGATAAAGCACTGTATCCCCTGCGATGCCCACCTCTACCTAAACACATTGAAACATTGATACATACCACATGATCCTTCTCCAAGGACGCCCTGCTTTATCCTCTATCATAGAATAGAATCCTGATAGTGTGGAAGGAGAGCATTGACCCATCAAACCCCACCAACCATTCAAAGAGCATCCCACCTGGAGCACTCCATCCTTGTAACACTGCATTTCCCATGGCTGATCCACGGAGTCTGCACAATCCTGGACACTGTGGACAATTTCACACAACTGATCCACCTCACCCACAAATTTTTGAACTGTGGGAGGAAACCAGAGCACCTGGAGGGGGCTCTCATAGGAGAATGTGCAAACTCCACATAGGCTGATGACCAAGGCTGGACTCCAACCTTGTACCTGGTGCTGTGAAGCAGCCGTGCTATAATCCCAATTAAATCAAAACAGATGATCCCTGCTCATTGTCACATTGCTGTTTATTGCCCAGAGAGTCTGGGAGATGCTGCAGCCAGAAAGATTTCCGATTATCTCATGAGGAAGAGAATTCAAAATTCGGGCCAGTGACTCGGGGCGCAGTGAAGTCACGGAGGTCTGGGAACCATCAGAAATGTAACAGGTTGTGAGCAAGGTGGGTTGAGACAAGAACAAAAAGACAGTGTCACACAGGGGAAGGCAGGAGAGATTAAATTGCAGAAATGGTAGTCCCTCAAGGCCATGGGGAATGGAGTTAGGGCTGGGAAAGAAACCAGGAAACAAGGTGAGCAGCTGTCAAAGAAATACATTGAAAAAACAGATTATAACAACATAGAGGGCAGAGTTCACAGTCTGAAATTGTTGCTCTCATTGGTGAGTACAGAATGCTGTAAAGCCTGGGTCATTCTATTGCAGCCAAGACATGCAGGATTGGCCAAGTGGCCTCAATGTGTGCTGTAACTTTCTGATCAATTTATTGTGACATTTGGAATTCAGGTCGGATGATGTTCATAAATTCTCAAATTGGAGAAATGTTAAATAAATCACAATGATCACATTCTGCAGACTTTAGTCCGCAGCCCTGCCTGCTCCAGCATCTCAGTTACATCCATGTCCTTTTATTCTAATGTGATGCTGGTTACTGCCTCTGCCACCCCATCAGTGAGTTCCTGCTCCCCACCATCTCCGAGTGAAATGAATTCTCCCCTCCCCTTCTTTCAGAGAATTAGTTTCAATCTAAATCCTCCAGTTTCTGACCTCTCTGTTAGAGAATAGCTCCTTCCTATTCACTCGATCTGGATTCCTCAGCATTTTATCACTTCAATTATATCTCAGCTCATCCTCCTCGGAAATCATCCCCAGCCTATCCAACCTTTCCTCAGAGCAGAAATTCTCTAATTGTAGAAACATTCTGATCAATCTCCTCTGTACCCTCTCTGGTGTGATCACATCAACCTTGGAATGTGGGGATCAGAAGTGTGTGCAGTACTTTAACCGCAGTCAAAACGAGTGTTCCTGACATTTCCCATGTCACCTCCGTGTTCTTGTGGTTGTTTCTCTCACAAAAAAGAATCCTGGTTTTCCCACATGGAACTGGGTGTGCACTCCATGGGTCTTGGATTCCCTACCATGTGTTTATTTGTTAAATAATCCTAAATTAACTTCAGATTAAAACAACATTATCAGCTACCCACCAATCAATTTCTTCCATTATACTCAAGTCACCTTACTTTTTAAAATTTCTTTAAAATTATTACTATCGAAACACAACAGGCTTAAATTTGCTGATCAAGTATTCAGATGTCTCCACTGTTACAATCACTTCAAGATTGTCTTTACCTTCAGCTACATTGGTGAATTGAACATTGATTGTAAATATATGAATATCAAAAGGACTTGGGTTTTATGATAATTAATCCAGTCTGATGTTCTTGTTTGTTAATATCTTGAAGAGAACTGTCCTCAGAACTCCAGCTGTGCTCTGATTTCATTCACAACTGGGTGTGGCTGGACTGCAGATCTTAGATCTGTTCAGTTGTTTTCCGGATTGCTTCGCTCTGTCTATCACTTGTCGCTTATGCTGTTTGGCACACAAGTAGTCCTCTTTGGAAACTTCATCAGGTTAACACCTCATTTTTAGGTGTTCATGCTGCTGTTACTGGCATGCCCGCCTGAATTCTCTCAGTTGAACGAGGAGTGATCCTCTGATTCGATGGTAAGAGGTAAATTGGGGATATGATGGGCCATGATTCTGTAAGTTTTGTTGGAGTACAATTCTACTGCTGTTGGTGGAAGGAAAGAGCTAAACTCTTACCCTGTTGGCCCCATATACTACATGCAGTATCATGAACACTGATAGGCCAAGACATGAAATACGAGCAACACTGTACAATGATGCAGGATCACACCTGCAGCAAGGGGAGTTTGAGATCCAATTTGACATAGGAGTAGGGAAAGAAGCAGCTGATCAGATTGTCTCATTCATTGTCATAAAGAGACTCTATAAGATTATTGCACTCTTGGGGGTAAGGATGGAGGAGGTTGGGGAGATGGAGAGCCCTTCAAAAGAAACTAATCTGCCTGAGAGTTGTGAAATAGAATTGATAGCCATGCATTTAACAGAAAGCTAATTGAAACTCTTTTTATCCCCAAAAGATAACAAGACTGATGGTGCTTCCAATCATCACCAGAAACAAACCCCAGAATACATGGTTCGGAGATGGATGTCAATTGCCAACCAACATCCAATTCCTGCAATCATTGAGCAAACTTACATGTGATGAACCAGTTCTGATGAACCAGAAAATCACTGTTCACTCTGTGCAGATGGACAGCGAAGTGGGGAAGTATTGACTGAGTGGTATTGTCGTGAGACAGTTAATCTATAAACCCCAGATAGTTTTTAGATTACTTACAGTGTGGAAACAGGGCCCTTCGGCCCAACAAGTCCACACCGACCCGCCGAAGCGCAACCCACCCATGCCCTTACATTTACCCCTTACCTAACACTAGGGGCAATTTAGCATGGCCAATTCACCTGACCCACATCTTTGGACTGTGGGAGGAAACCGGAGCACCCGGAGGAAACCCACGCAGACACGGGGAGAACGTGCAAACTCCACACAGTCAGTCGCCTGAGTCGGGAATTGAACCCGGGTCTCAGGCGCTGTGAGGCAGCAGTGCTAACCACTGTGCCACCGTGCCGCCCACTAGTGTTCTGGAGACCTGGATTCAAAGCCTGCTGCAGCAGATGGAGGAATTTGAATTCAATAAAAAAAAACTTGTGAATTTAGAGTCTAATGATGACCATTAATCGATTCTCAGAAAAACCGATCTGGTTCAGTAATGCCCTTTCAGGAAGGAAGCTGCCATCCTTCCCTGGTCTGGCCTACATTGTGACCTCAGACCCACAGCAATGTGGTTGACTCTTACCTGCCCTCTGGGCAATTAGGGATGGGCAGGAAATGCTGCCGGGCCAGCGACACCCTCATCCTGTGAATGAATAAAGGGAAATAAAAGTCTCTACCTAGTGTGAATCTGTACATGTTCAACAATGTTGTGAACATTTCCAAAGCTAAGATCTCTGTGTGCAAAACTTTGAGCTGCCAAAACCATTGTTCTTTACTTGGCGTGAGAAAGAGAAAAAAAAATCCTTCAACTTTGGCTATCAGTAAATTCCCTGGTGTCTCAGCAGGATGGATGCCTGAGTGAATCCCTCCCCCCCACACGCACAGAGCAGGTGAACAGCTCCCCAGTCTGACTGGTTTGGCCCATTTCCAGATGGGATGGGTAAAGAATTCCCTTCTGGCATTCCCACATTTCCAGAGTCAGTCCCTAGTGTGACTGCACTGGTGTTTTGCCATTTCAGATAAATGCTCGCAGATTGTTACACACACTGTTAGCACCCCCCACCCCTCAAGGACCCAGTATAAAGCAGTAAACATTATCTCCTGCTGTGGAGGGACAGCCTGTATTGGGCTGTGTAGGAACACTGAGCAGATTTCCCTAAATGACAACTTACTTGGTGACCAGAGCAATTTAAGCAAGTCCAAATAAAATGCAGTATAGCACAGAAAGAGGCCTATCAAATCCAAGCTGGCTCTCTGTCTCAAAAAATCCAATATTCTCATTCCCCATATGTACCCCAAACTCTGCAAGTTTATTTCTCTCAGAACTGATCTAATTGTTTTTATCAATCATTGAGCTTCTCTACTTGCGCCACCATAATAAGCAAAATGTTCTGCATATTTCCAGCCAATACAGTCAGTAGAAGCACTTGCTCATCTCCGGCTCTCAAAACCTTACATCTGACCTTAATTCTTGTGCCATCACCTATCAAATACAAATATTTTGTCTGCTATATCTAGGTCTATTATTGGACAGCCGGCGAGAGTTTCAAAGCAATCTCTACTTGTAGAGACTCTTCTTCGAATCTCTGCCTTACCCACAGTCTGTGGGCGGCACGGTGGCACAGTGATTAGCACTGCTGCCTCACAAGCGCCAGAGACCCGGGTTCATTTCCCGACTCAGGCGACTGACTGTGTGGAGTTTGCACGTTCTCCCGTGTTTGCGTGGGTTTCCTGTGGGTGCTCCGGCTTCCTCCCATAGTCCAAAGATGTGCAGGTCAGTTGAATTGACCATGCTAAATCGCCCGTAGTGTTAAGTAAAGGGATAAATGTAGGGGTATGGGTGGGTGGCGCTGTGGCGCGTCGGTGTGGACTTGTTCGGCTGAAGGGCCTGTTTCCACACTGTAAGTAATCTAATCACAGAGACAGTATATTTAATAGGTACTAGACAAAGGTATATCAGTCACATGGGCGATTGTCATTACTTAGTTTAAAGCAGGTATTTATGAATTTACAAAGCTTGATAAATGATGATGTCCTGTGATAACGTGTGATGGATTACAGAAATTGATTATCATATTGTTCATGATTATGTGTTGATGGGAAGAGATTAAGGCAGAAAGGTTCTTCCGTCAGTAAATGGGGGATTCACTTACCTATGCTAATATGGAGGGGAGCTAAGACAAGGGAGGGGAAGGCAGTTTAATAGGGTTGTATCCAGGGTTCTCAGTCTTGTCTGGAAAGGGCACATTCCTCTGTCTGGGGTTACGGGGCAATCCACACGTGTGGCTGCAAGAGGTTCTATGTTGACATACTGTCAGCCTCCCCCCTTCTGAGGTGTTCTGTCTGTATTCTAAGAGTGTAGGCTTTCAGTTGATGAAATAAGGCCTTTGGCAAGGAATGTTTAATCCTTGAGTCCCCACGGTGTCCTGAAAGAGAAGCAAAAGGTACGGAACTGGCCCCTCTATGGTATTTTAACTTCCTCATTCTGACCAGGAATCTGTTGACCAGAATTGAATGCAATGATTGACTGTGACCTAACTAGAGCTTTGTCCAGGGTCAGCATCTTTTCCGTGAGTTTGTTAGTGTTCCCACATTAATGAAGCCAAGCATCCATTTGTTTTACTCAATACACTTTATGTTCTCTCTCCTTTAATGATTGGTACACATTGTCCCGCATTCCTGCTGTCCTGCTCTCTGTATCTGTGCCATTCAAATATATATTCCCTTTTGACATTGCTTCTCTCAAAATGCACAAACTTACTGTGTGTGCTAAAGAAGAGACATATTCTACTCAAAATATTATCTCTCGCTCCACACATTCTTCCCCCTGGAAAACAGAACAGTACAGCACCGGAATAATCGGCCCACCATGTCTGTGCGGATCATGATGCCATTCCAAACTAATTCCACCTGCCTGTACATGGTCCATATCCCTGCCAACCCATGCCTGATTATGTGTCTGCCCAAATGCCTCTTAAAAGTTGTGATTTTTTTCTGCTTTTCCCATCTCTCAGGAAAGTACATTCTTGTCATTTACCACCTTCTGCATAAGAAACTTGTCTGACACAACTGTCTTTAACCTTGCACAGATGTTGTTGGAAATGCTCAGCAGATCATGCAGCATCTCTGAAGAGAAGTCAGTTCATGTTTCGGGTCTGGTCACCCTTCCTCAGAAACATTAACTTTAATTTATCTTCATAGAAGCTGCTAGAGCTGTTGAACTTTTCCCGATAATGTTTTTGTTTCTGGTTTACAGCATCTGCAGTTGTTTCAGTTTTCATTTCCTTTAAAATTGCCCCCACTCCCCTAAATATATGGCCTGTAGAATTTGCCATTTTCATCTTGGAAAAAGATCCAGATTTTTCACACTGTCTGAGTCTTTCGGATCACCCGCAGCCACTGACTTTCCCAAGACAAAACTCCAAGTCTATCCAACCTCTCCCAATCCAGGCAACATCCTGGTAAACCTGTTATCACGCTGTTCAAAGCCTCCACATCCTCCTTTTTATGTAGTGATCAAAACAGCACACAATACTCCAAAGGTGGCATAATGACAGTTTTATATTCACTCCCCTGACAGAAGAAGGCATTTATGCCATCCACCTCCTTCACCACTTTCAGGGAGCTGTGAACTTGCCCCTGAAGATCCCTGTGTACATCAATGCTGCTGAGAGCCCTTTGGCTTAGTGAATGCATTCCTCTGGCAATGAGCCTCTCAAAATACATCACCTCACACTTGTCTGGATTAAAATCTATCTTCGTATGGGTTTTACAACTGATCTCTTTCTTGCTTTATCCTTTGACAACATTCTTCATGATTCATAACTTCATCAATTTGTAACATCTAGAAACTTGCTAATTAAATCGTTTACATTTCCATGCTAATCATTGATATATGTTACAGACAATAGATGTTCCAATTCTGATCCTTGTGCAACAACACTGGCCACAGAACTCCAGCCAGCAACGTGCTGTAGAAGGAACATATTTCATTTAGTTAGTCAGTCAGTCAGAAAGCATTCCAGGCATTGGTGTGGCATTAGATGTTTCAAGATAATCAACAATCCTGGTAAAAACATCCTGGAGCAGATTTTCAATGCTGTGTACCCTACCTGGGGACTCCCCCAGAACCAAATATAAAGCTGTATACATTATCTCCTGTGGAAGGACAACCTGTGTTTGTCTGATCATGAACACAGAGTAGATTTACCTAAATGATAAGACAAACAACCAGAACAAGTTAAGCAAGGACAAAAAAATGTATTGTGGCACAGAAAGGGGCCCATCAAATCCAAGCTGGCTCTCTGTAGCAGAATCCCTTATTCGCATTCTCCAACTGTCCCCAAAACCCTGAAAGTTTATTTCCCTCAGATCTGATATAATCGTATTCGTTAATCATTGACCATCTCTACTTGCACCATATAATAGGCAGCATGTTCTGCATATTTCCAGCCAATACAGTCAACGGGAACACTTGCTCATCTCCCACTTTCTCAAAACGTTATATCTGGTCTTAAATTTTGAGCCATCACCTATCAAGTGCAATTTATTTTATTGTCTGCTCTATGTAGATGTGTTATAATTTATCCATTTTATTCTATCAAGATATATTCAACTTGATTTCTTCAAAGAAAATAACATTTGATTTTTTCCAAATCATTCCAGGGACTGCATTTTCTTCATCAGTGCACCACACCAGTAAGTCTGTACTCCACACCGTGAAGATCACTCAGATCCTTCCTGAGCAGGAATCTGTTGACCTGAATTGGATACAATGATTGACTGTGACATATCCCATCAATGAAATTGCTTAATGAAACCCAGGATCCCATATGTTTTGATCAAAACACTTTGATTATGTCCTCTCTCCTTTAAAGAATTGTACACATTGTCCCCCCACCTTCCCTCAGTCTCTACTCTTTGTGTCTGTGCCATGCAAATATATATTTCCTTTCTACATTGCTTCTCTCAACGGTGTGTTCTAAAACATATTAACTCTCGATCCACACGTTGTACCCCCTGGAAAACAGAACAGTACAGCACCTGAATAATCGGCCCATCAGGATGCCATTCCTAAACTAATTCCACCTGCCTGGACATGATCCATATCCCTGGCAACCCCTTGCCTGCTTATGTGCCTTCCCAAATGCCTCTTAAGCATTGTGATTATTTCTGCTTTTACCACCTCCCCGGAGAGTACATTCTAGTCATCTACCACCTTTTGCATTAGAAACTTGCCTGACATAACTCCCTTTAAACTTTCACGTTATTGGAAATGCTCAGCTGGTCTTGCAGCATCTGAGAAAATAAAATTCCGTTAACGTTTTGGGTCCTTCATCAGAAACGTGAACTCTGATTTCTCTTCACAGATGCTTCCAGACTTGTTGAGCATTTCCAGAAACTTCTGTTTTTGTTTCTGATCAACCGCATCTTCTGTTCTTTCGGTTTTTATTTTCTTTATATTTCCCCCGTCCCCTGAAATCTATGGTAGAATTTGTCATTTCCACCTTGGATAAAGATTCAGATTATAGAACATAGAACAATAAAGCACAGAACATGCCCTTCAGCCCTCAATGTTGCACCGAACTGTGGAATTTTCTCAACTCGTCCCCCTACACTATCCCAAAATCATCCATGAGTTTATCTAAGGATTATTTAAATCTCCCTAGTGTGGCTGAGTTGAATACCTCAGCAGGTAGGACATTCCACACACTTACCACTCTCTCCTTGTAAAGAATTTGCCTCTGACATCTGTCTTAAATCTATCACCCTTCAATTTGTAGTTGTGCTCATTCGTACAAGTTGACGACATCATCCTAAGAAGAAGACTTTCACTGTCTATCTAATCCATTGATTATCTTATATGTCTCTATCAAATTCCCCCTTAGCCACCTTCTTTCCAATGAGAACAGATCCAAGTCTCTCAGCCTTTCTCATAAGACCTTCCCTCCAGACCAGGCACCATCCTGATAAATCTCCTCTGCACCTTTTCCAAAGCGTCCACATCCTTTTTGTAATGGGGCGACCAGAGCTGTACACAATATTCCAACTTTGGCCACACCAGCATTGTGTATGGTTGCAGCATGATATTGTGGTTCCAGAACTCAATCCCTCTACCAATGAAACCTAACACACCGTATGCCGCCTTAACAGCACTATCCACCTGTGTGACAACTTTCAGAGATCTATGTACATGGACTCCAAGATCCCTCTGCACATCCACACTACCAAGAATCTTTCCATTGACCCAATATTCTGCCTTCCTGTTATTCTTCCCAAAGCACATCACCTCACATTTAGCTGCATTGAACTCCACTTGCACCTCTCGCAAGAAGTGAGACAAATCAGACATGATATAAAGATCCAACAGAGTCACTAAATTCATTTGGCCATAAAGAGAACATGATTATCTTGTATGTCAGTGAGCAAAGGTTTCAAACAACATTGTGTGTGGTTAAGCCCCAACACAGACAGACAGACAGACAGATAGACAGACAGACAGACACACACACACACACACACACACACACACACACACACACACACACACACACACACACACACACACACACACACACATAGGAATGTGAGTGTTCCAGTGAACTGACTGCAGAAATTATTTAACATTATCCAGTTAACAACCTAAAAACATTCACAGACAGAGAAGCCATAAATATGTTGTGTTTATGGGAACGGATTCACCAGATCATCCAACCTGGAGATATGCAAAGAGATCAGCACCATGGAAATATTTGGATTGTGAGAAGGATTGAAAATTCACAGACCTCCTGGAGACTCACTGACACAGACATTCTGTGTGAAGAGATTTATTTTGTCATCCAGCTTCATGTCACACCAGTGGCTTTACACTGACAAGAGAGCTTTCCCCTGACTATGGGGGAAAAAATCTTTAAGATCTGTAAAGGTCTTAAATTCAATGGTCTTTATTTAACATCACCCTACTCACATGGGGGAGAAGTCGTTCAGCTGTTCCATGTGAGGGAAGGTATTCATTTGGGGATCCAGCAATGCCTTGCCTTTTCTTCCTTGATAAGAGACTAAAGCATTTTCCTCACTACAGATGTTACACTAACTGATCTATACTTCTCCATCTTTTGTCTACCTTCCTTTTTAAACAGCGGCGCCACTGTATTCCAATCTGCTGGAACGGCCCAGAGTTCAGCAAATTGGGAAAGTTACTGACAGTGTAACTGTTCTATCACCCGCTGTGTCTTTTAGCACGCTGGGATGCATTACACCAGGACCAGGATACTTGACTATCCTTAGCTCCATGAGCTTGCCCAACACTAGCGTTCCATAATAATGTTTGTTTCCAGGTCCTCACCGACTCCATCTCTTTGTCAAAGTCTGGCATGTTATTAGCGCCCTCCACTGTGAAGACCGATACAAAATACCTGTTCAGTGCCTCAGCCATTTTATCACATCACATAACTAAATGTCCCTCCTCATCACCTGAAGGACCAACATTTACCTTAGCCACTCTTTTTCATTTAAAGGTATCATAGACACTTCTGCTATCTGTCTTTAAATTCTGTGGCACATCTTTTCTCTCCTGTTCTTTCCTACGGTTCTTGATCACACTTTTTGTGACTTCCTTCTGATCTTTAGCACTTTCCCAATCTTCCAGTTTCATGATGGTTTTGACCACTTTGTGTGCCTCATCGGTCAATGTGAGAGATGGGGAGGGAGAGTGGGGAGGGGACGGGATGGAGAGGCGAGGAGGGAGGGGGAGAAGAGTGGGTGGACGAAGGGGAGACGCGGGGATAAATGGATTGGGAAAAGAGGCAGGGCAGAGGAAAGAAGGGGTGGAGAGAGGGCTGTAGGAGAGAGGGGAAGGAGAGAGCTGGGAACGATGGGTGAGAGTCGGAAGTGAGATGGGAGGATAGGGTAGGAGGAGTTGGATAGGAGAGGGAACAGAAGGACAAAGGGCGAGGAGAGAGGGGTGGATGGCGTGAGGGGGACTAGAGGGGTGGAGGGTGGATGGGAAGGGGTTGTAGGAGAGAAGGAGAGGAATGAAGGAGAGGAGTAGAAGTGGGGAGAAACTCGAAGGTGGAGAACGTGGAGGAGACAGTGAATGAAGTGGAGGGACGAGTGGTGGGGAAAAGGGGAGGAGAGGGGTTAGGAGGGAGGGGAAGGAGAGAGAGGAGGAAACGAGGACGTAGGGGGAGTTTGGGGTGTGAGGTGAGGGGTAGTTTGGGGTGGAGTAGGAGAGAGCGGGTGGGAGGTGGATGAGAGAGGGACATGAGGGGTGGAGGATGTGTGGAGGATTGGGGAGAAAAGGGGTGAAGTTGAGGAGGAGGGGAGGACGGTTTGAGGTGAAGGGGAGGAGAGAGTGGGGAGGAGAGGCAGAAGTGGGGGAAGGAGGGGGGAAGGTGAGCAGGGAAATGGAGCAGAGACAGGGAGGAGAGCCGGAGAGGAGGGGGCAGGAGAGATGGGAGAGTAGAAGGGAGGACAGGTGGGAGGAGAGGATACGAGGGGATAGGGAAGGAGTTTAGGAGAAGGGATGAAGAAGAGGGGCACGGGAGAGGGGAAGAAGTGAGTGTGGAGAAGGGGGGACAATTGGGCGGGAAACGGGGAGAGGAGAGGTGGGGAGGAGAAGAAAGGAGAGGGTGGAAGAAGAGAAGGGATAGGAGAGGGGATGAGGAGAGAGGGTATGAGGAGATAGGGGAGAGTGGAGAGATGAACGGGAGAGGAGAGAAAGAGAAGAAGGGAGAGGTGAGGGGGAGGAGAGAGAGGAGAGAGGGGACAGTGGTGAGGAGAGGAGGAGAGGGGAAGGAGAGGGGGAGAGGAGACAGTGATGAGGAGAGAAAAGAGAGAGTAATGAGGAGTGATAGGAGGGAGAGAGGAGAGAGGGAAGCGGGGAGAGGAGAGAAGGGGAGGAGAATGAGGAGAGGGGAGGGGGATAAGAGAGAGAGAGAGGTGGGGGAGAAGAGAGGGGGAGAGGGGAAATGGGAGGTGGAGAGCATGGGGAGGAGAGAGTGGGAGGAGAGAGGGGGGATGAGAGAGATGGGGCGTGGAGAGAGGGAGAGGAGAGAGAGTGGGTGGAGAGGGGGAGGATGGAGAGGGGAAGGAGAGAGAGGGAAGGTTAGGGGAGGACGAAGAGGGGGAGGAGAGAGAGGTGTAGGAGAGTGAGGGGCGAGGAGAGAGAGGGGGATGAGAGAGGGGGACGAGAGACCGGGGAGGGAGGGAGTGGGAGGAGAGAGAGGGGAGGAGAGTGAGGGGCGAGGAGAGAGAGGGGGATGAGAGAGGGGACGAGAGACAGGGGAGGGAGGGAGTGGGAGGAGAGAGGGGAGGAGAGAGGGGGGAGGAGAGAGAGGAGGAGAGTGGGAGGATGGAGAGCGGGAGTAGAGAGAGGGGGAGGAGCGAGGGCATGGAAAAGAGGGGCGGAAGAGAGAGAGGGAGAGGAGAGAGAGAGGTGGAGGGAGAAGGAGGCAGAGAGCAGCAGGGGCAAAGGAGGGTGTCAGAGAGGGGGAGGAGGAGAGTGGGTGAGGTGTGGGGTCGATGAGGAGGAGAGCGGGGGTGATGTTAGCGGGGAGAGAAGAGGTGAGGGGGAGAATGTGGTGGCGTGGAAAGATGGCGTAGAAAGCAGGAGGCGTGGGAGCAGAAGGAGATGGCGAGGAGAGTTCGGGAGGACAGAGCGGTTGGAGGTGGGGAGGAGGAGATTGGGTGAAAGACAGAAGTGCAGATGGGTAGGACGGTGAAAGTAGGGGAGGAAAGAGAGGAGAGAATCGTGAAGATGGGTGAGGGCAGGGTGGCGCGGAGAGGGGAGTAGGAGACTGAGGGAAAGAGAGGGGTGGGAAGATGGGTAGGAGAGTAACCCACCCAGACCTTTCTCAGTTTGAACAGTTCACCCTAACCCTTTGGGCAACTCCCCCATGGCCAGTCCCCCCTGACCTGCACACCATTGGGCCGGGTGAGGAAACCCATGCAAACACTGGGGAGAATGTGCACACTCCACACAGACAGTCGCCTTGGGCAGTATTTGAACAGGGTCCCTGGCACTGTGAAGCAGCAGTGGTAACACTGAGCCACCGTGCGACACTAATGAGAGAGACAGATGAAGTGACAGTCGCGGGGGAGAGGAGAGAGGGGGAGAGAAGAGTGAGGGAAGAGAGAGAAGAGAGAAGGGAGGAGAGAGAGGGAGAAGGGGGAGGAGGAGAAGAGAGATGAAGAAGAGGTGGAGAAGAAAGAGCAGAATGAGAGTGTGTGAGAGAAAACAAGAGAGGAGAAAGAAGAGAAAGAGAGAGCGAGAGTGAGAGAGATGGAAAAGGCAAAAAGGGGACAAGTGACCTCCAGCCCACACACTGTCACAGACAGAGACAGTAACAGGTCAATACGCCCCCGGTCAGCCCGCATGGCGTGAGGGTAATGGCTGACTGAGCTCGGTTCAAATACTCCCAGAGTCTATCACCCAAACCCCATGTATTCCCCAACCTAGTTCATCCTGTCAGCTCCCAACTTCCTCTACCTGGAACACACCTCCCCCAGGTATGGGATACACCAACAATTACCTCAGACTTTGGTACAGATCGTCAGGAGGATATGATGGAGAAATTGTATGCAGTGGTTGATAATGACTGAGGATGCAACACTCAAACGCCAATTATTTCCAGTAAAAGGTTAATCGATTGATCATGTCAGATTTTGATTAAATGCTTTTTTGGCGTTTCCTGTCTGTGAATCTTCTTCAAATATTCAAAGAAGTTTCATAAAGGCAGTGTCAGTCCAGGCGAGAAATCAGACAGACACCCTTCCACCTCCTCTAACCTAATAATAAGACCAATTGTGACGAGCGGGTAAGTGCTGCATTTTCCTTGTTTGTTTCTTTAGATTTAGTTGGTTTTGTTGATTTTTTTAAGGAAAGCTTACTTTTAGAGGGATGGCAGTGCAGAGAGGGCAATGTTCCTCTTGCAACATGTATGAGGTGAGGGAAGCCATTAGCGTCCCTGCTGAGTACACTTGCAGGAAGTGCACCCATCTCCAGCTCCTCCAAACCCGTGTTAGGGAACTGGAGCTAGAGTTGGATGAACTGCGGATCATTCGGGAGGCAGAGGAGGTCATAGATCGGAGCTTTAGGCAAGTAGTTACTCCGAAAGTTCAAGATAGATGGGTGACAGTGAGGGGGAGTGGGAGGAAGCAGCCAGTGCAGGGACCCCCTGCGGTCATTCCCCTCAAGAACAAGTATACCGTTTTGGATACTTGTGGGGGGGATGACTTACCAGGGGCAAGCAACGAGGTTCAGGCCTCTGGCACGGAGCCTGGCCCCGTTGCTCAGAAGGTTAGGGTGGAGAAAGGTAGAGCAATAGTTCTTGGGGACTCGATAGTGAGGGGTACAGACAGACGGTTTTGTGGGGGCGACAGGGACTCACGTTTGGTATGTTGCCTCCCAGGTGCAAGGGTACGTGATGTCGCTGATCGTGTTTTCCGGGTCCTTAAGGGGGAGGGGGAGCAGCCCCAGATCGTGGTCCACGTTGGCACCAACGATATAGGTAGGAAGAAGGGTGAGGATGTCAGACAGGCTTTCAGGGAGCTAGGTTGGAAGCTCAGAGTTAGAACAAACAGAGTTGTAGTCTCTGGTTTGTTACCCGTGCCACGTGATAGAGAGTCGAGGAATAGGGAGAGAGAGCAGTTAAATGCGTGGCTACAGGGATGGTGCAGGAGGGAGGGATTCCGGTTTCTGGACAACTGGGGTCCTTTCTGGGGAAGGTGGGACCTCTATAAAACGGATGGGCTACACCTGAACCTGAGGGGCACCAGTATCCTTGGGGGGAGGTTTGCTAGTGCTCTTTGGGAGGGTTTAAACTATCTCCGCGGGGGCATGGGAACCAGGACTGTAGCTTTAGGGTACAGGACCTTGAGTGTAGGGAGGTTAGGAATAATGCAGCGATCTCTAAGGAGGGTGCCTGTAACCAGAAGGGTGGATTGAAGTGTGTATACTTCAATGCCAGAAGTATAAGGAATAAGGTAGGTGAACTTGCAGCGTGGGTTGGTACCTGGGACTTCGATGTTGTGGCCATTACAGAGACGTGGGTAGAACAGGGACAAGAATGGCTGTTGCACGTTCCAGGGTTCAAATGTTTTAGTAGGATCAGACATGGGGGTAAAAAAGGGGGAGGCGTGGCATTACTTGTCAAAGATAGTATCACAGCAGTGGAATGGACGATGGAAGAGGACTTGCCATCTGTGGTAGTTTGGGCTGAGGTTAGAAATAGGAAAGGTGAGGTCACCCTCTTAGGTGTTTTCTACAGGCCTCCTAATAGTCCTAGAGAAGTAGAGGATAATATTGCGAGGATGATTCAGGAAAAGAGTGAAGGTAGCAGGGTGGTTGTTATGGGGGACTTTAACTTCCCAGATATTGACTGGGAGAGCTATAGCTCGAGTTCATTAGATGGGTCGGTGTTTGTACAATGTGTGCAGGAGGGTTTCCTGACACAATATGTCGACAGGCCAACAAGAGGGGAGGCTATATTGGATTTGGTTCTAGGTAATGAACCAGGCCAGGTGTTAGACTTGGAGGTAGGTGAGCACTTCGGGGACAGTGACCACAACTCGGTGACTTTTACTTTAGTGATGGAGAGGGATAATCGTGCGCCGCAGGGCAAGAGCTATAGCTGGGGGCAGGGAAATTATGATGCAGTGAGGCATGACTTAGGATGTGTGGATTGGAAAAACAGGCTTCAAGAGAAGAACACTAATGAGATGTGGGGATTGTTCAAGGAGCAGCTACTGCGTGTCCTCGATAGGTATGTACCAGTCAGGCATGGTGTAAAGGGCCTTGTGAGGCAGCCGTGGTTTAGTAAGGAATTGGAGTCCCTTGTGAAAGGGAAGAAGGCGGCATATGTAAAGATGAGGCGTGAAGGTTCAGTAGGGGCGATTGAGAGTTATAAGGTAGCCAGGAAGGAGCTAAAGAGGGAGCTAAGAGAAGCGAGAAGGGGACATGAAAAGTCTTTAGCTGGTAGGATTAGGGAAAACCCAAAGGCTTTCTATAGGTATGTCAAGAATAAAAGGATGACTAGGGTAGGTATCGGTCCAGTCAAGGATAGTAGTGGGAAGTTGTGTGTGGAGGCGGAGGAGATTGGAGAGACATTAAATCAGTACTTTTCATCAGTATTCACTCAGGAACAGGACACTGTTGCTGATGTGAATATGGAATCACAAATAATTAGAATGGATGCCCTGGAAATATGCAGGGAAGAGGTTTTGGGAATATTGGAAAGGATGAATATAGATAAGTCTCCTGGGCCTGATGACATTTACCCCAGGATCCTATGGGAAGTTGGGGAGGAGATAGCAGAGCCATTGGCCTGGATTTTTATGTCGTCATTGTCAACGGGAATAGTATCAGAGGACTGGAGGATAGCGAATTTGGTCCCATTGTTCAAGAAAGGGAGTAGGGATAGCCCTAGTAACTATAGGCCAGTGAGTCTGACTTCAGTGGTGGGCAAAGTCTTAGAGAGAATGGTAAGGGATAAGATTTATGAACATCTGGGTAGGAATAACGTGATCAGGGAGAGCCAGCATGGTTTTGTGAAGGGCAGGTCGTGCCTCACAAACCTTATTGAGTTCTTTGAGAAGGTGACTAAGGAAGTGGACGAGGGTAAAGCAGTAGATGTTGTGTATATGGATTTTAGTAAGGCGTTCGATAAGGTTCCCCATGGTAGGCTAATGCTAAAACTTCGGAGGTATGGCATTGAGGATACATTAGAGGTTTGGATTAGGAATTGGCTGGCTGGAAGGAGACAGAGGGTAGTAGTTGATGGATTATGTTCATCTTGGAGCGCAGTTACTAGCGGTGTACCACAAGGATCTGTTTTGGGACCATTGCTTTTTGTTATCTTTATAAATGATCTAGAGGAAGGACTTGAAAGCTGGGTAAGCAAGTTTGCGGATGACACAAAAGTCGGTGGAGTTGTGGATAGTGAGGAAGGAAGTGGTAGATTTCAGCGGGATATAGATAAGTTGCAGAGCTGGGCGGAAATGTGGCAAATGGAATTCAATGTAGCTAAGTGTGAAGTCGTTCACTTTGGTAGGAATAACAAGATGATGGATTACTGGGCTAATGGTAGGCTACTTGGTAGTGTGGATGAGCAGAGGGATCTTGGTGTCCATGTACACAGATCTCTGAAAGTTGCCACCCAGGTAAATAGTGCTGTGAGGAAGGCATATGGTGTACTGGGCTTTATTGGCAGAGGAATTGAGTTCCGGAGTCCTGAGGTCATGTTGCAGTTGTATAAGACTCTGGTGAGGCCTCATCTGGAGTATTGTGTGCAGTTTTGGTCGCCATACTATAGGAAGGATGTGGAAGCTTTAGAACGAGTGCAGAGGAGGTTTACCAGGATGTTGCCTGGAATGGTAGGAAAATCTTATGAGGAAAGGCTGAGGCACTTCGGGCTGTTCTCATTGGAGAATAGAAGGTTTAGGGGAGATCTGATAGAAGTGAATAAGATGATTAGGGGTTTAGATAGGGTAGATACTAAGAACCTTTTACCGCTAATGGAGTCAGGTGTTACTAGGGGACATAGCTTTAAATTAAGGGGTGGTAGGTATAGGACAGATGTTAGGGGTAGATTCTTCACACAGCGGGTTGTGAGTTCATGGAATGCCCTGCCCGTATCAGTGGTGAACTCTCCTTCTTTATGGTCATTTAAGCGGGCATTGGATAGGCATTTGGAAGTTATTGGGCTCGTATAGGTTAGGTAGGATTCGGTCGGCGCAACATCGAGGGCCGAAGGGCCTGTACTGCGCTGTATCCTTCTATGTTCTATGTTCTATGTTCTATAATTCCCTTTGTTTGATACTTTTGTGTATATATCCTTTCTTGAAATCCTCAGAGAAAGAAGCTTACAAGATCCATCACTATCTATCACAGAGAGAAAAGAATAATCAAAATAAAGTAAGAAATTGTCTCTAAACATGAACATTATTTCTCTCTCCCTAAAGGTGCCAGTCCTATTGGGGTCCTCCTGCACCCTCTCTATAATTTCAGAAACTCACATTATCCCACCTCCAGGTCGAGTGTGATCAGTATACTCACAACAGAGATCATCATACATTGTGAAGGATGGGAGGGTCCAGAAAGGGGACAGGCTCATTCATTTCCCAGAAAGTTATAGGAGTGATTTATGATGCAATGGAGCAACTGGAGTTGAAGTGAGATGCAACAGAGCTTATTGGCTTATAATTGGTGTCGATAAGGAAGATGAAAACAAGATGTTCACATTGGCTGGGGGAAAAGGACGAAGAAATACAAAAATTAAGTTTGTGGATAGATTGACAGGGAGGATTTGATGAAATGCTTATATGGAAGAGATACAATATCCACTGTATCTTAATGGATTGCATTTGGACTGAGCAGCCTGACGTTCTCTATTTAATTTCCAGATTCTGTCAAGCCGTGCGCTTGAATTATCCCAGTACCAGGGTCAGAGTGATGTAGCTCAGGCAGTCACAATGAAGGGTCTGGGTATCTTCCAATTTGCAATGGTTCCTTTCCCTCTGGGTGTTTGCAGACCCCTCAAGCTCTCTGACCTCTCGGTGATGAAAGCATGGAAATCGGTGACAGACTCTGCAAACAGTGAAAGCTCCAGTTGTTCCACCGCCCTTCAGATCCCCGCTAACCTTCCTCCTGTAGGGAAATCAGCACGCCTGGTTGGTGACAGGCTGTGTGGCTCAAATGGTCATCAGCGGGCTGCAAGATAATGGTTGGTAGTTTGAGACCTTGGTAGTCCTAGATCAGACGATGGGAATACCACCCTACCTCCATTTAAACCGGAAATTCCATGACAAGATTGAATTACTGCCCAAACCATTGATGGTTCTGTGTTCCCCGACCCCACACGGAGTAAGACAGGGACAAACATTGTTCTCTCCATACCCCCGCTGTCAACAGACAGTGGCCACTGCAGCTCCCGGCACAGCCGTGGGACACAGCTTACAGAAACCCCCCCTCACCCTCTCATGAATGGTGCTTCTCGTGTGAAAGTCTTTACATTTAATACGGTAACGGCTGCAATCCAACCCCTGTCCCCAAGATTAGAAGCTGCAGGATTTTGTGATGAGAACAGTGTTATGAAGTTGAAGCCGTGCCCTCCGCCTTTCAATGAGAGTGAATGCTGTTCGGAACTGCCCGCTGATAAATACCTGTGATGACCAGCTCGCAGTCTCAGCGTGTACTGGAAATTTGGAAAGATGTAACGGTTGGCTGTGAAACAAGCCAGTTTTGTTTGTTAATGAAGAAACAATTCCAATTTTACCAATCAATTTAAATTATGCCTCTGAATACTAAAATCCAATCGCTCTTGAATTTAGTGTTTAGAAACATTGCAGAACCGAGGACTTCCATAATGTTGCCCCCACTGACCATTCCCCATGAAACATGCCCAGGTCCTCAGTTGAGGAACCTTTACTCCTTGGCTTTGAACCGGGCCGCCAGCCCAAGGAAGTCAAATGTGGTACTGTTTTTAGTGGAAGGATCAGAGCACGGTAACCCCACTCTGAAACAGAATGGCCATCAGTGCTGTACACATCTGTGCATATTCAGAACCCGGTTGGAGAAAACCATAACAATGTTTCACACAGTAATGAAACGGGATTGCATTCCTTTTCACCACTCGAGCATGTATGAGCGAGCAAATTCAAAGCCAGTTTTGTTTATGTAAACAGCAAGTTATAAAACTCTGCTCTGCTCATGTCAGTCTGAAAGGCTGCCATTGGGAATAGGGGCTGTTCTTGCCGGAGTTTGAAGCGGGGAGTTTTCGTGTATGAGGTGAGTCCAATCCACACTACACTACAGGAATCATCCCCGCGAGCAGCTGGTGTTCAGAGTCGGCCAGCACTAAAATTTACACAGTTCAACGCTTCACCTTTCCGTTTCCAGGAGCTGGTTATTCTCCAGCGTAATTGACATCATTGAAAAATTAAGAAAATCGTGTGAAATTGCTCACAAAATATAGATAAGGATGTTGTCAGGGATGCACAGTTTGGAATGTAGTGCAAGTCTCAACGTGGGCATGACCTTAAGGAAGGTTTGTAAACTGAATACTTAAGTTTTTGTTTTCGGCAATGTGGGGTGAGTTGAAAAGGTTGAGAGCACAGGTGTAAGGGGAGACGGGTAAAATATAAAAGGGATTGAGGTACCTTTCCCACACAGAAGGTTGTGCGTGTATGGAGTCAGCGACCAGAGGAAGTGAAGGAGGCTCGTACATTCAGAAGATTTCAAAGGCAACCGGATGAGTTTCTGGATAGGAAGGGTTTAATGGGATAGGGGCCAGCTGCTGGCAAATGGGAGTTTGTTTAAAATGCATTTCCAGAGATTTCGAAGCATAAATACTCTTCTGGGGGCAGTCCGGGGCAATCAACCATTACGGTTCCCAGATCGTTCAGCAGAACAATTCCAAACTGCGCTCCCAACATTTATTGGAAACTTAGTGCACCGCCATCTCCCGAAAAACTCTGAAATGACGGAAAACAAAGAACCGAACATGAACGAGCCATGAAAAGTGAGGATTCCCAAACACAGCCCCTATTACATTAGTTTGCTCATCCGATCAACAAAGCGGCAATGCTTGCAGCTCACATCTCCAGGACAGAAGTGAAGGAAATTAGAGAAATTTAAGACCATATGACATTACAATTAACTGGAATTATTTTTCCATTCACTGGAACACCAAATAATGAGAAGTAAAGTCACTGCAAGATTTTGTTTCACACCAGCGATGAAATCCCAATCTCCGTTCGGTTTCAGTGGAAATAGTAAACAACACAACTTGGCCGGAACATGATGCAGCAGTGGAACCGCTTGAGGTCCGGGCTTTTCGTGTGGCAGGCGAATGTGATCACTCCAGCATGGACACTGGCACATTGGAGAGGGTGCATTCTCTCAAATCGGAGGTACATTTAAAATAAGCAAAGTAAATTGGTCGTGTTGGAATTTAAACACTGAACATTAACACGCTGCAGTAAAACAGGCAAAGCAAACAAATGGTGGGATGCGAACACAGCCCGAATTTGTGATTTAAACACTCAACAGTGCCTTCGACCACTCGGCCACAAGGCCAACCACCGGAGTCGGTTATTTTCTGACACTATCAATATTGCGCCTGCAAACCAACAGCAGCAAAGTCACAGGGAAAGAGTTGCCCCATCCCTGTCCTGCTCGCACTGCGGCTGGGATCTGTCCAGCTACAATATCAATTTTGCAGCAGATAATGATTTCCCTTCAAGCCACACAAAAACCAATGGGAAGCAGACCCTTCCTTCTGAGACTCGTTTGAGCCACAAATGTAATGACCGCATGAGAGAATGGAAATTCGATTCTGATTCAACAAAGTAACCAAGAGCTGCGTGACATGACTGGGATTTCGATACTTGCCTTGGGAAATGATTGCACCTATTGCTCGAAACCGAACAGCTTTCACGTTTACATGGAACAAGAAACACACCGGACTACAGGGAAAATGCACAAAACTGAGCAGGCCGTGTTCCACATCAGACAGTGCAGCATACTTACGGTTACGACATCTGTTTTGCAGATTTAACGTCCCAAAGAATGATCTCGACCTGAAAAGTGGAGAGAGCAGGAAATTTCCGAGAAGGACAGATCACATTGTGAGGATGCTCAAACCTGGGTGCCAGTACGAGTTGGCACTTTCCTTGTCTTTTAGCTAAACCGTGCAACTTGCTGTAGAGATGTCTACACCTGGACATAAGCCACACGGCGGCCAGCTGAGGTGGCAACCAATGTGGGAATCGATGGGAAGTGACTCAGAAAGTTTAGTAAATTTAGTAAAAAAGTGAATTTCACCAATCACAGTCTCGATTAGATGACCTTTCCCTTCTGATGTCTCTAGGATGGAAATGAAGGAAATGGGAGAAATTCAATAACATATTCATTGGAACGATTTTCCCATTCGCCAGAAAGCCAAATAACAATGAATCGACTTACCACAGGACTTTGTTTCACAACAGCGATGAAATAACAGTCTCCATTCGGTTCCAGTAAAATCTTAACTTGCCTGGAACGTAAATCAAGAGTCGAGCTGTTTGCGATTTTCTGCACGGGAGGCGAAAACCATCATGACAGTAGAGAAACATGACAATATACAGCGCGTTTCCACAACACAGTTAATTCCCCTGGAACATCAATGCAGCGGGGATCGAAGGAGCATTTTAACCACGCTGTGGCGGTGGAGTTGATCAACTGAAATAGCAGTGGTGGGATTCGAGCACATGCCCCTTTCGGGAGTAGAACCTAGATCCAGGGACTTAGGCCGCTCGGCCGCACAACCAGGCAAACCCAATTCTCATTATCTTGCATTTCGAATTGTGCTCCTGCATAACCACGCATGCAAAGTCAAATGAAAAGGATTCCATGGTCCCTCTCCGACTCGCACATCTGCTGGGATGTGCCCGGCTCCAATGACAATTTCACAGCAGATAATGAAAACCCATCAATCCATACAAAAATCAATGATAAGCTGAGTCTATCTTCTCAGACTCTTTTCAGCTACAAATGGATCTGTGAGTGCGTGAGAATATATGTTCGGTCATGATTTGGTTGAATAACCATGAGCTGCTTGACATGACTTCAATATCGATTCTTGCTTTGCTGAATGATTTCACCCATTGCTCGAAACAGGAAAACTTTCACGTTTACACGGAACATGAAACACACCGGACTACAGGGAAAATGCACAAAGCTGAGCAGGCGGTGTTCCACATCATACCATGCTGCATAGTTTCAGTCACTGTGTCTGTTTTGCAGGATAAGAGTCCCAAAGAATGTTCTCCACTCTAATACCGGAGGTAGCATTACAATCCGAGAACGACAGATCACATTGTGAGGATGATCTGACCTCGGGGCCAGTTCGAGATGCCACTTTACTTGCCTTTTACCTTAACCGTGCAATTGGCTGCAGGGATGTTCACACCTGGACATGAGCCACATGGATACCAACTGAGTTGGAAACCTGTGTGGGAATCGACAAGAAGCGACTCAATAAATTTGCTGAATTCCATGTTGCTTATTAGAAATGCAGTTTCTGTTCACGTCAATTTAAAAGGCAGTTTCTGAACATAGTAACAGAAGTTACTACTCACCCCACCCCCACTCCGGGAGAGGTGCTAACTGCCCTTGAGTGCTTTTTGTTCTCGATGTGAAGAGCTCTCCCGCATGAGTCACCTTCACGTCTCTTGTTGCTGAGTGACTCACAAAGAAGGACTTTCACCAGAGCTGCAACTGCCTCACTTTCCCACTCGCCCTCCCGTTTACATTTTCCTGCTCGTCAGTGATTTAAAGAAAACCAAAAGGTTGCGATGTCATTCTGTAGCCTCTCTATCGATTCCTCCGTTTCAGTTCCAACACGGCTTAGATCTCGGTGCGCACCTTAATACTAGCGACGTTATGAAAGCACGACTCCAAATGTTCCTCTGAGAGTGTAATTTCTTTCATTGCTGTTGCTGATTGAATGAGTCACTAACGTGCGAACTGATCCAAACCATGATTCAGGACCTCTGGTGCCAATTCTCGCATGTTGAATAACGACAGACAGCTTCCAAATGAGGCCTTTCAGAGACGACTTTGGGCTACATTTGACAGACAAGACTAGTTCAGGAATCCGTGGTGTACTGTGACACCGGCGCATCAGCTTCTTCCCTGTCTTTGAACCGGTCCACCTGCGCAAGGAATGCAAATGCAATACTGCTTTTTGTGGAAGATTCAGAACGCGGTAACTACACTCTGAAACAGAATGGCATATGATCAGACCCAGGTTGGAGAAAATGTTTACAATCCTTTGCAAACTAATTTAATGGAATTGCATTACATTTCGCGAAGAGAGCAGATTTGTTCGAGCAATTTCGCAGATGGGAAAGCAAGCAAGAAAGTCCATGTAAAGTGCTGCAGTTGAAGAACAAAGCAGTTTCTGCTCACTTTCGATCTGGGGACCTTTCGCGTATAAGGCGAACGGGATAACCACTGCACTACAGAATCAAGCAGCAGAAAATCGCGCTGCGCCTCTGTGGCATCCAGCACTGAAAGTTGAAGACATTTTCCGTTTCACCTTTCTTTTTCCAATAGCTCATTGTTATCCGGGGTCTGGAAAAAGTTAAAAAGAAGAGGGACGTGAAATTGGTGACAAAATACAGACAAGGCTGTCGTCAATGTTTGAACTGTTGAGTGAGGTGGAAAAGGCTGGGACAACTTTCCCGGCAGCGTCACGGCTGCGAAATGATTTTATGGAAGGGCCGTAAACTGTGTATTTACGAGTTTTACCCAAGCTGGGGTGAGTTGGAAACTCGAGAGCATAGGTTTAAGGTGAGTGCTCTGAAATTGACAAAGGACCTGAGGCACATTTCCCACACATAAGGTTGTGCGTGTATGGAATGAGCTACCAGAGGAAGTGGAGGAGGCTATTGCACTCAGAAAATTGCAATGGTAATCGGATCAGTTTCTGGATAGGATGGGTTCAGAGGGATTGAGGCCAAATGCTGGGGAACGGGACTTGTTTAAATTTGGTTATGTGATGAGCATGGATGAGATACACCGAAGTATCTGTTTCCACGCGGTGTACCCCAATAACGTTGTGTTTTAAAGGATTACTATTTAGCGGAGCTTGCCGTCGCAGTCTGTAGCACAATCATTTAGTCTGTTCGACTGCTCACGGGAAAGGTAGTATTGTGAAACACTGCAGAAACGAACGACTTCCTTACTTTTGCTCCGATTGACCATACTCCGTGAAATTTTCCCAGATCCTCAGTTGAGTATTTTTGCTGCTGCAAGTTACCTCAGAACCCCCGTTAACTCGTAATGTATTGAGCGAATCGCAAACAGAAAGCATTTAACACGGAACACAAACAAAGCTGGCATACCTAATGCATGTTCAGACACAGCGAAACATGAATGCTAAATGTGAGACAGTCCGAGGGCATGAGGCATAAAGTAATCTCACAACTAACAACAGGGCAATTCCAAACTACTCTTTCAAACATACTGCAGCCTTAGTGCACCACCACTTCCCAGACAATGCTGAAAAGAGAGAAAGAAAGAATATAATAAGTACGGGCCATTAAAAAAGTGAATTTCACCAATCACAGTCTCCATTAGATTAACTTTCCCTTCCGATTTCTCCAGGCCGGAAATGAAGGAAATGGTAGAAATGCGGTAACATATGCATGGGAACAATTTTTCCATTCGGCATAGAGCCAAATAACGATGAATCGACTCACCAGTTCGAGGTGCCACTTTCCTTGCCTTTTATCTTAAACGTGGAATTTACTGCAGAGATGTTCACACCTGGACATGAGCCACATGGATATCGACTGAGTTGGAAACCTGTGTGGGAATCGACAAGAAGCGACTCAACAAATTTTGCTAAACTCCTTGGTGCTTATAAGAAATGCAGTTTCTGTTCACGTCAATCGAAAAGGCAGTTTCTGAACATAGCAACAGAAGTTACTGCCCACCCCACCCCCACTCCGGGAGAGGTGCTAACTGCCCTTGAGTGCTCTTTGTTCTCGATGTGGAGAGCTCTCAGACATGAGTCACCTTCACGTCTCTTGTTGCTCACAAAGAAGGAGTTTCACCAGAGCTGCAACTGCCTCACTTTCCCACTCTCTCTCCCCGTTTACATTTTCCTGCTCATCAGTGATTTAAAGAAAACCAAAAGGATGCGATGTCATTCTGCAGCCTCTCTGTCGATTCCTCCGTTTCAGTTCCAACACGGCTTAGATCTCGGGACGCACCTTAATACTAGCGACGTTATGAAAGCACAAGTCAAAAGATTCCTCTGAGAGTGTAATTTCTTTCATTGCTGTTGCTGATTGAATGTGTCACTAACGTGCGAACTGATCCAAACCATGATTCAGCACCTCTGGTACCAATTCTCGCACGTTAAATAACGACAGACAGCTTCCAAATGAGGTCTTTCAGAGCCGACTTTGGGGTACATTTGTCAGACAGACTAGTTCAGGAATCCGTGGTGCACTGTGACACCAGCGCATCAGCTTCTTCCCTGTTTTTGAACCGGCCCGCCTGCACATGGAATGCAAATGCGGTACTGCTTTTTGTGGAAGATTCAGAACGCGGTAACTACACTCTCAAACAGAATGGCATATGATCAGACCCAGGTTGGAGAAAAACTTTACAATGCTTTGCAAATTAATTAAATGGAATTGCATTACATTACATTTCACAAAGCGATTAGATTTGTTCGAGCAATTTCGAAAGCAGGTTTTGCAGATGGGAAAGCAAGTAAGAAAGTCCATGTAAAAGGCTGCAGTTAAAGAACAAAGCAGTTTCTGCCCAGTTTCCAACTGGGGACCTTTCGCGTGTGAGGCGAATGTGATAACCACTACACTACAGAAACAAGCCGCAAGCGGCCACGCTGCGGCTCTGTGGCATCCAGCACTGAAAGTTAAAGACATTTTCCGTTTCATCTTTCTTTTTCCAACAGCTCATTGTTGTCCAAGGTAATTGACATCTTGAAAAAGTTAAAAAAAAAGACGGACGTGAAATTGGTGACAAAATGTAGACAAGGATGTCGTCAATGTTTGGACTGTAGAGTGAGGTGGAATAGGCTGGGGCAACTTTCCCGGCAGCATAACGGCTGCGACATGATTTTATGGAAGGGTTGTGAACTGAGTATTTACGTGTTTTACCCAAGCTAGGGTGAGTTGGAAACTCGAGAGCATAGGTTTAAGGTGAGTGGTCTGAAATTGACAAAGGGCCTGAGGCACATTTCCCACACACAAGGTTGTGCGTGTATGGAATGAGGTCCAAGGGGAAGTGGAGGAGGCTATTGCACTCAGAAAATTGCAAAGGTAATCGGGTGAGTTTCTGGAAAAGGATGGGTTTCGAGGGATTGAGGCCAAATGCTGTGGAACGGGACTTGTTTAATTTTGGTTATGTGGTGAGCATGGATGAGATACACCGAAGTATCTGTTTCCACGCGGTGTACCCCAATAACGTTGTGTTTTAAAGGATTACTTTTTAGCGGAGCTTGCCGTCGTAGTCTGTAGCACAATCATTTAGTCTGTTCGACTGCTCACGGGAAAGGTAGTATTGTGAAACACTGCAGAAACGAACGACTTCCTTACTTTTGCTCCGATTGACCATACTCCGTGAAATTTTCCCAGATCCTCAGTTGAGTATTTTTGCTGCTGCAAGTTACCTCAGAACCCCCGTTAACTCGTAATGTATTGAGCGAATAGCAAACAGAAAGCATTTAACACGGAACACAAACAAAACGGGCATACCTAATGCATGTTCAGACACAGCGAAGCATGAATGCTAAATGTGAGACAGTTCGAGGGCATGAGGCATAAAGTAATCTCACAACTAACAACTGGGCAATTCCAAACTACTCTTTCAAACATACTGCAGCCTTAGTGCACCACCACTTCCCAGACAATGCTGAAAAGAGAGAAAGAAAGAATATAATAAGTATGGGCTATAAAAAAGTGAATTTCACCAATCACAGTCTCGATTAGATGACCTTTCCCTTCTGATGTCTCTAGGATGGAAATGAAGGAAATGGGAGAAATTCAATAACATATTCATTGGAACGATTTTCCCATTCGCCAGAAAGCCAAATAACAATGAATCGACTTACCACAGGACTTTGTTTCACAACAGCGATGAAATAACAATCTCCATTCGGTTCCAGTAAAATCTCAACTTGCCTGCAACGTAAACCAAGAGCTGAGCTGTTTGCGATTATCTGCAGGGGAGGCAAACACCATCACGACAGCAGAGAGACTTTACAATATTCAGCACGTTTTCTCACCACAGTGAAGTCCCCTGGGACACCAATGCAGCGGGGAATTGAAGTAGCATTTTAATGACGCTGCGGCAGTGGAGTTGATCAGCTGAAATGGCAGTGGTTGGATTCGCACCCATGTACCTTTCGGGACCGCAATCTGGATCCAGTGTCTTAGACCACTCCGCTACACTAACAGACAGCCCATCTGCCATTTTCTTGCATTTCGAATTGTGCTCCTGCATAACCACGCATGCAAAGTCACATGAAAAGGGTTCCATGGTCCCTCTCCGACTCGCACAGCTGCTGGGATGTGTCCGGATCCAATGTCAATTTCGCAGCAGATAATGAAAGCCCATCAATCCAGACAAAAATCAATAGTAAGCTGAGTCTATCTTCTCAGACTCTTTTCAGCTACAAATATATCTGTGACTGCGTGAGAATATATGTTCGGTTATGATTTGGTCAAATAACCATGAGCTGCTTGACATTATTTCAATTTCGCTTCTTGCTTTGCTAAATGATTTCACCCATTGCTCGAAACAGGACAACATTCACGTTTACACGGAACACGAAACACACCGGACTACAGGGAAAATGCACAAAGCTGAGCAGGCCGTGTTCCACATCATACCGTTCACTATAGTTTCAGTCACTGTGTCTGTTTTGCAGGTTAAGCGTCCCAAAGAATGTTCTCCACTCTAATACCGGCGGTTGCATTACAATCCGAGATCGACAGATCACATTGTGAGGATGCTCTGACCTCGGGGCCAGTTCGAGATGCCACTTTCCTTGCCTTTCACCTTAACCGTGCAATTGGCTGCAGGGATGTTCACACCTGGACATGAGGCACATCGACACCAACTGAGTTGGAAACCTGCGTGGGAATCGACAAGAAGCGACTCAATAAATCTTGCTAAATTCCATGGTGCGAATTAGAAATGCAGTTTCTGTTCACGTCACTTTAAAAGGCAGTTTCTGAACATAGTAACAGAAGTTACTACTCACCCCACCCCCACTCCGGGAGAGGTGCTAACTGCACTTGAGTGCTTTTTGTTCTCGATGTGAAGAGCTCTCCCGCATGAGTCACCTTCACGTCTCTTGTTGCTGAGTGACTCACAAAGAAGGAGTTTCACCAGAGCTGCAACTGCCTCACTTTCTCACTCGCCCTCCCGTTTACATTTTCCTGCTCGTCAGTGATTTAATGCAAACCAAAAGGATGCGATGTCATTCTGTAGCCTCTCTGTCGATTCCTCCGTTTCAGTTCCTACACGGCTTAGAACTCGGGATGCACCTTAATACTAGCGACGTTATGAAAGTACAAGTCCAAAGGTTCCTCTGAGAGTGCAATTTCTTTCATTGCTGTTGCTGATTGAATGAGTCACTAACGTGCGAACTGATCCAAACCATGATTCAGGACCTCTGGTGCCAATTTTCGCACGTTGAATAACGACAGACAGCTTCCAAATGAGGCCTTTCAGGACGACTTTGGGTTACATTTGACAGACGGACGAGTTCAGTAATCCGTGGTGCGCTGTGACACCAGCGCATCAGCTTCTTCCCTGCTTTTGAACCGGTCCGCCTGCGCAAGGAATGCAAATTCGGTACTGTTTTTCGTGGAAGGGATCAGAACGCGGTAACTACACTCTCAAACAGAATGGTATATGATCATACCCAGGTTGGAGAAACCTTTACAATGCTTTGCCCACCAATTAAATGGAATTGGATTACATTTCACAAAGAGAGCAGATTTGTTCGAGCGATTTCGAAGGCAGGTTTGCAGATAGGTGAGCAAGCAAGAAAGTTCCGTTCTTGTCAGTATAAACGGCTGCAGTTGAAGGACAAAGCTGTTTCTACCTGGTGATCTTCCGCATGTTAGGTGTACGTGACGACCACGACACTACCGAAATAATCCTCAGCTGGCCTTGCTGCGGCTTCATGGTGTCCAGCACTGAAATTTAAAGCCATTCTACGTTCACCTTTCTGTTTCCAATAGCACTTTGTTGTCCAGTGTAATTGACATCTTGAAAACGTAAAAAAAAAGACACGTGGAATTGATCACAAAATATCGACAAGGATGTTGTTAAAGTTTGGACCGTAGGGCGAGATGGAAAAAGCTGGGACAACTCAACCTGCAGCGCAACGGCTGCGACATGATCTTATGGAAATGTCATAAACTGAGTATTTTCATGTTTTACCCAAGCTGGGGCGAGCTGAAAACTCGAAAGCATAGGTTTAAGGTGAATGGGCTAAAATTGAATAAGGACCTGAGGCACATTTCCCACACAGAAGGTTGTGCGTGTATGGAAGTATTTACCAGAGGAAGTGGAGGAGGCTATTAAACTCGGAAGATTGTAAAGTTAACCCGATAAGTTTCTAGATCGGAAGGGATTATAGGGATAGGGGCCAATCGTTGGGAAGTGGGACTTGTTTAATTTTGGCTCTGTGGTCAGCATGGACGAGATATCCTGAAGACTCTGTTTCCTCGCTCTGTACTCCAATAATGTACAGAGGGGAGGACGAACAGCCGGAAATCGTGCTACATATTGGCACTAATGATATAGCCAGAAAAAGGATTGAGGATACAAAAAAGTGATTTCAGGAAGTTAGGATGGAAACTGCAAAGCAGGATGAACAGAGTAGTGTTCTTTAGTTTACTACCGGTGCCATGAGATATCAATGCGAGGAATAGGGAGCGGGCGCAGCTTAACATGTGGCTGTGCAGCTGATGTAGAAGGGAGGGCTTCAGAGATGTAGATAATTGGGATGCCTTCTGGGGGAGGTGGGACGTGTATAAGAAGGACGGGGACCAATGTACTGGATGGAAGTTTTCCTCGAGGATTTCCAGAGGCTTTAAAGTAGTATGGCAGAGGGGTGGGAATCTGGGTGTATACCGGAGGTGACAGTTGATGCAGATGAGGCAATATCAAGAGGTAGGCCAGCCATTGGGAAGGATTTTCATGGGAAGGAATGAAGGGATCAGTTGAAGTGTATTTGCTTTCACGCAAGGAGAATCACGAATAAAAGTGATGAGCTTAGAGCCTGGATCAGTACCTGGTACTATGATGTTGTGGCCACAAGAGAGACATGGGTTTCTCAGGGGCAGGAATGGTTGCTGAATGTTACAGGGTTTAGAGCATTTAAAAAAGAATTGGGAGAGAGGAAAAAAGAGGAGGGGATGTAGCACTACTAATCAGAGGGGATTACCATAGCTACAGAAGTTACCATTGTCGAGGAAGATCTTCCGACCAAGTCAGTATGAGTGGAAATTAGGAACAGGAAGGGAGCAGTTACCTCGTTAGCGATTTACTACAGGCCCCCCAATAAGAGCAGGGAGATTGAAGAAAGCATAGTTCGGCAGATTTTGGAAAAGTGTGAACATAGTGGGGTTGTTGTTATGGGTGATTTTCACTTTTCCTGTATTGATTGGAACCTCCTTCGAGCAGAAGTTTTGAATGGAGCTGTTTTTGTAAGGTGTGTTCAGGAGGGTTTCCTAACTCAGTACGTTGACAGGCCGACGAGGGGAGAGGCCATTCTAGACTTGGTGCTTGCAAACGAGCCGGGGCAGGTATCAGATCTTGTGGTGGGAGGGCATTTTGATGATAGTGACCACAACTGCCTCACATTCTACATAGCCATGGAGAAGGAGAGGATGAGGCAAAATGGGAGGATATTTAATTGGGGAAGAGAAATTAGACGTGAGTTAGGATGCATGGACTGGCAGCAATTGTTCCATGGTAAAGGCACAACAGACATGTGGAGATTGTTTAAGGAACAGCTGTTACGATTGATTAAAAAATATGTCCCTCTGAGACAGGCAAGAAGGGGTAAGATAAAGGAACGTTGGATGACGGGAGCGGTGGAGCTTCTCGTCAAAAGGAAGAAGGTAGCTTTGATAAGGTGGAGGAAGCTAGGGTCAAACTCAGCTCTAGAGGATGACAGATAGGCAAGGAAGAAGCTCAAAAATGATCTAAGGAGAACCAGGAGGGGGCACAAGAAAGGCTTGGCAGAAAGGATTAAGGAGAACACAAAGGCATTTTACACTTAAGTGAGGAATAAGAGAATGTTCAAAGAAAGTGTCAGGCCAATAGCGTTGGTAACTTGTTTGTGGAGTCTGAGGAGGTAGGGGAAGCCCTACGTGAGATTTTTTGCTTTTATCTTTCCGAAAGAAACGAACTTTGTATGAATGAAACCTTTGAAGAACAGGTATGCATGCTGAAATGGATATAGAGAGAGGAAGCTGATGTGCTGAAAAATTTGACAAACATTAAGATTGACAAGTCTCCAGGCCCCGACCAGGTTTGTCCTCGGCTGCTTTGGGAAATGTGAAATGCGATTACTTCGCCACTTGCGAAGATCTTTGCATCCTCGCTCTCCACTGGAGTCGTACTTGAGGACGGAAGAGAGTCAAATGTAATTCCTCACTTCAGGAAAGGAAATAGGGTGAATCCCGGCAATTACAGACCAGTAAGTCTGTTGTCTGCAAGGTGTTACAAAGGATTCTGAGAGATCGGATTTATGACCATTTGGAAGAGCATGGATTGATTCAATGCAGTCAACACGGCTTTGTTTAAGGGCAGGTCATGCCTCACAAAACTTATCGGGTTCTTTGAGGATGTGACTCGAAAAGTTGATAAGTGTCGAGCTACGGATGTGGTGTATATGGACTTCAGCAAGAGATTTGATAAGTTTCCCCATGGTATTCAGAAGGTCAGGAGGAATGGGATACAGGGGAACTTAGATGTCCGGATATTGAATTGGCTGGCCAACAGAAGACAGCGAGTGGTGGTAGAACGAAAACATTATGCCTGGAAGTCAGTGGTATGAGGTGTCCCACAGGGCTCTGTCCTTGGGCCCCTACTGTTTGTAATTTTTATTAATGACTTGGATGAGGGGATTGAAGGATGAGTCAGCAAGTTTGCAGACTACACAAACGTTGGAGGTTTCGTTGGCATTATAGAGGTCTATTGTAGGCTGCAGCGGGACATTGACAGAATGCGGAGATGGGCTAAGAGGTGGTAGATGGAGGTCAACCTGGATAAATGCGAGGTGATGCATGTTGGAAGCCGAATTTGAAAGATGAGTACAGGATTAAGAATAGGATTATTGGCAGCGTGGATGAAGAGTGGGATCTTGGTGTGCAGGTACATAGATCCCTTAAAATGGCCACCCAAGTGGACAGGGTTGTTATGAAAGCATATGGTGTTTTGGCTTTCATTAACAGGGGGATTGAGTTTTAGAGTCGTGAGATCTTGTTGCAGCTCTTTAAAACTTTGATGAGACCACACTTGGAATACTGCTTCCAGTTCTGGTCACCCTATTATAGGAAAGATGTGGATGCTTTGGAGAGGCTTCAGAGGAGGTTTACCAGGATGCTGCCTGGACTGGAGGGCTTATCTTATGAAGAGATGTTGACTGAGCTCAGAATTTTTTCATTGGAGGAAAGAAGGAGGAGAGGGGACCTAATTGAGGTAGACAAGATAATGAGAGGCATAGGTAGAGTTGATACCCAGAGACTATTTCCAAGGGCAGAAATGGCTAACACGAGGGGTCATAGTTTTAAGCTGGTTGGAGGAAAGTATACAGGGGATGTTTGAGACGGGTTCTTTCCACAGAGATTTGTGAGAGCATGGAATGCGACGCAAGTAGCAGTTGCGGAAGCAAGGTCATTGACGACATTTAAGAGACTGCTGGACAGGCATATGGTCACAGAAATTTGAGTGTGCATATTGGAGGATCAATGTTTGGCACAACATCGTAGGCTGTGGGGCCTGTTCTGTGCTGTACTGTTCTATGTTCTATGTTCTAAATGTTATGTTGTTGCCTTGTTCTGGATTCCTTGTGCTCACCAGACATGTCAGCACCATTAAAAGTACGTTACACCCACAACTTCATAACACTGGCATTTGCCAAGACAGCATATTTCGCATAACATCGCTCCCTGTCAATCTCGTGTGCCTGAGATTTGAACAATCGCTGGTCTATGTTAATCAAAACTTCCCTCGTCTCATCGCCTCAGATTTAACACGCCCCCTTATTCATGTCATCAATATTAATTGATTTCTCACTGTGTTACTTAAGCACACGTTGAGAAGAAATAAAAATGAGAACAACAGCCACCTATGTGACTGCGATTTGACCCAATGTTGCTGCAGCCAACTGATTCAGCTGTAAGTGAAATAGCCCACACCTTTCCTGTACCAGTAATGTGGTACGTTTTCATGAGTTGAATTAGACACAGCATGATTTCAGAGGACACAATTTACTGGGATATAAAGACATGATGAAATACACGAGGCTGGGGGGTGGAATATGCTTAGGAAGGATATGGTTAGATTTCCCTTGATACAAAATCATTAGAGACGACGGAAATGAGATTTACTGGGAGATAAAGCCACGAGAAAAGAAAAGAAGGGGTTTAATGGGATGGTGGAATAGAGGAAGAATCACATGACACAAATCAGGAATGACTGAGTTGTGTCCTAATGGAGGATTTCCAGCGGATGTCAGGATGGTTAGGGTAAATAAGAGGGAAATTAGCTCCTTCAGGTGAGTGCATAACTCGAGGTCAGAGCTTCTAAACCAGCGAGAAACGACGAAGAAGTTTGTAGCAGGTACTTGTTATTCTGAGTTTTTGAAATCGGAGATGATTTTTCAGAAAGAAAAAAAAACATTTTAGAAGATGATTCCAGCATATTTGAAAGGCCACATGCAGACACACAAGGAGCGAATTTCACAGTGACAGGGATTCTGGGAATCCTGGATGGGGCGGCAAAAGTGACACACTCACGAATGGTTTAGCGTTCATCGGAAAGAAATTGCATAATACCTCCAACTGAACATGTTCAGTGTAAGAAGAGCTGGTGGTGTTGAAAGGTGGAGCAGCTGGTTTCACGTGAACTGCTATAAATTGTTAATGTACTGAGCTGTTTGTTTTAGCTTTGCATTAAATGTAAGCCGGTTAGCTCAGTCCCCTGGCTAACTGGTTTATGATATAGACTGAGACTTCCAACGTGGGATTAATTGTCACAATGTCTCAGCTTGCCATCAGGAACATCATCTCCACCGCCTCTTTGATCTGTAATATAATTGTGACTCTAGTGAGTAGGAATGGACCTGTCGATGTCAAGCACCATTATCATTGCCATCTGTTGCCTTGAACATTTGGTCACAATGACCAGGAACGGGACTGAGTTCATTTAATACGCAATGACCTCCTCCCGAAAAATCCAGCGACAAGACTCGTCTTTATTCCTATTAGACTCCTCTGTTCTGCACAGCAGCAAAACTCTGTGTCATGACTTTACCAGATTCACTGACAACATTCAGTCTACCCAAAGAGGTAAATCTAATTCCTTTCGAACGGTTTAATGAGCTGTGTGAGTTTGTAGCAAACAGGATTATATGCAACGAGTTGAACAACCTTTTCAATAATGTAATCCACAGCAGTGTCAGAGATTTGGAAAAGATCATCAAGCTAAATTATCACCTCTGTTTCTTGATGCACAGATGGACAATCACCTGGGGAATAAGTGCAGTTTTACGATTAATAATTAATGTCTTTCCCAAATACAGAACAATCCCACAAATCAGAAACTGGAGTTTTAGAATAGAAGTTGCTTCATTCGACATTATTCTTCAACTACGCTTCAGTCCGACGCTCCAATAATTCCTGATCAACGTCCGTAAATTGAGCTTTATATAAGAATTGAAATTACAACTGAGGCATTTTGACACGCTGTTAAGTACCAAGCGCTGATCAGTTGCTGCATTGGAGCCACTGGCAGCAAACCTATAACGTGCCCTACTCGTACCTCTGGGACCTTCGACCCGCCCGCTCTACTTTTGCTGGTGTTCTGAAATTAAAGCTACGGCAGAAGAGGAGGAACTGATATGGACCTGTGACTTTTCGAGCATCAAGTTCAGGAAATGGGACACAGAATACTGATGCGAAAAATAGAATTGATTGAAAACTGGGTTTCTGTGGGTCGCTGTGTTGTTTACAGATAATGTTATATTATCGCTGTCACAGGGTTTCTCATTCGGTCGGCTTCAATTTAGCACAGAATTCGATTCAACGACAGTTCACTAACTTCCTTCTGCAAGTTCCTACAGACAACATGAAACAAACTGCACATGTCATCAATCTTCACCATTCCTACATCCAAGGACGTGTTGCACAGTTTTCCTGAATAATGAAGATAGAAGAATGTTGTGCAAGAGTAAATTGAATTTCAGTTTAAATCGTAAAGTGATAAGAACCCAGAGTAAGATACTGAATTTCCCAAATTCATGTTTATTACTGTGGCCAGTACTCTAGCCAGGCAAAGGGGAAATCTGTCCCTGAATCCCCAGTAGCTACATGGCCGTTTGCTCCATGTGCCCACTTGGAAAACTGTGTGAAGGAGCATGCAGTCTGACAGAGCGCCTGGGAGAATCCTTCACTTTCTGATCTAAAGCTGCAACAGGAACTGTGTATCCCAGCTGTGAAAGCAGTGGAATAAAGGGGAGGACCTTAGGATTCCGTGGTGTAGATTCATATTGTCCTCATCCTGTTATTGTTTAGAACCCTCTGTCAGAAACAGCACAGACAGAGAGGAATAGAAGGGGGGCATTTAACCCGCCAGCACTACCCCGCCATTTGATATCATTATGGCTGACCAAACACGTCAATGTCTTTTCCCAGCCCATCCACATCAACCTGTTGCCCAAAGCGAAAAAGACACTGAATAAACCGAAAAATTCTGTGTAACTGTGGGAGGGAAATGTGTCTAGAGACAGTGGGATTCTGCCGTGGGTTTTGTGAATGAGCAGCCGATTCCGGGCTGATGATGTTTGAAATGATATGATTCCCTCAAACCTCACCACCAAGAAAGTGATGAATCTTCTCTGGTTAGTAGCAGGGGCCAGAACTCCAGACGATGGGAACTAATGATGAATCAGCAGAACAATCGTTGATACCGCTGAAATCTGAACTAAACCCGATTCTGGTGGGACTTAAGCCCACAAACTTGGAATCGCAATCGTAATACAGTAGATATCCAACACGTCTTTCATTGTGCCACAGAGCTGCGCTAGGCTCCATTTTACTGCTCCCAAAGTTACGATATTCAAAATTTTCATCAAGCACCTGTGTATCCTCGCCCCACTTGCCCGTACCTGGTCATTGTCCGTGCATGCTTTAGCTCCACAAGTGTTCGGCTAATTACTCCTGAAGTGCTTTGCTGACTCTTAGCTTTTCCACACGTTCAACATTGAGTTCCAGACAAACAACACTCTCAGGATGTAAGCATTCTTCCTAAATCTTCTCTGAACATCCTCTTTCCAGCGTTTTATCTATATCCCTGGTTATTAACTCTTCTCATAAGAATTTTATTCCAGTCATACGTATCTATCCCCTTTCTGTGCACGTTAATCAATTCCTCTCTAGGTTTCTCCGCTCTCAGATAGAGAGCCCCAGTCGAGCTCATCTATCTTTGCAGTGGCGAAAGTGTAGTACTTTAAAAGCACAGAATGTCAGGCAGCATCCCAGGAGCAGGAGAGTCGATGTTTCGGGCATAAGCCCTTCATCAGGAATGAGACTTTTCAGTCGGGGTTGAGGGAAGGGAATGGTTTGATTGTCAGGAAGCTGGGAAAGCGATAGGTGGATAAAGGTGAGGGAGAATGTGATAGTTCAGAGGAGGGATTGACGGCTGGGTCCAGAGAGCAGTGCCTATTTGGAGGCATTGAACTGGGATAATGTGTGGAGGTGAAATGAGGAAGCTGTTGAAATATACATTATCCCGTGTGGTTGCAAGGTCCTAAGGTGGAATATGAGACGTTCCTCCTCCAGGCATCGGTTGGTAATCGAATAGGGGTGGCTTGTGCCCGAAGCATCGATTTTGCTGCTCGTCAGATGCTGTCTGACGTGCTGTGCTTTTCCAGCACTACACTCTCGACTCTGAGCTCCAGCATCTGCAGCCCTCACTTCTGCTTACCTTCGCAGGGGGAATGGTCGAGCTCAGGCACCACCTTGGTAAATCTCCACTGACCACTCTCCCGTGCAAACACACGTTTTCTGAAGGCTGGCAATCAGCATAGAACAAAACTATCCAAAGAAAAGCCGAACTATCTGAACAAAATCAACAGGTCTTAGTGCATCTGGGGAGAGATTTTGGATCCAAACGATCCGCCTTTGGAACGAACGGTATGTATCGGTGTTTCAGGAACGTGAAAGAAGGTGGACAGGGTTTAAAATGATTGAACACGATGTTGAGTATGGAAGATTGCACGGTGTTTCAGTAGGAAATGAAGTACCGCTCTTCCAACTCGCGCGAGCTCTGTAGCACAACAAACTGAAATGGAGGCATGGGAACACAGTGGGATGTTGAGGTGACAGGAACCTGGAAGCTCAGGGGCTTTCTTTGCTTGCAGACAGAAGGTAGGTGTACACACGTTTGTCACCCGTTCTGTTTTTGTCTCCACAGTCTCGACGAGATCACACTGTGAGCAGAAAATGCAGTTTGCGAAATTGAGTGAGGGGCAGATAAATCACTGGAACATTACACAGTGAGGAGAGACATCGTAAACGAGCGGCATTACACCTTCAGGGATTTTGTGTAATGGTGTCAGATGAGTAAGTGCTGAGGGTAGAGGCGGATTTGATGATGGTGTACAGAAAGAAATTTTCCTGCATAATGCCGGTATTCAGCGGTATGGACCAGTGGGAAAGGGCGGTAGAATGTATATCTACCTGAGCTACCTGCTATAAGTAAAACCTCACTATGGAGCAAAAGTATCTAATGATTTTCATTCCAACACTAACACTAGGTACAGCTTGCAGAATTCACGTGTTTGCACTGTCACTGTCACTCTGTCTCCCCGGGAGCAATAGTACTGCCACACGCTGATTCAAATAGCACAGTTCTTCCTGTGACATGTCCTTTCGAGAATGGAGGGACAGGTATTAATAACCAGTACTTGGAATGGAGCATCTGTATTGCTCAATAATAATCGCTTAACTGTCCACTTCCTTTTCAAATCACTTGACCCACAGCCTTGTATGTCTTGGCATCACAAATTAACATTTGAATACGTCGGAAAGTTATGTTGATTTCTTCTATTCCTTGCATACACTGTGTTCCAGATTTCAACCACACACTATTTGAAAACATTTTTCCACGCATTCACTCTAATGTTTCCTCCTCTGGCCGTAAATCGATTGTCCCCAATGATCGAAATCTCCATCAAAGTGTATTTCAGTCAATATATTCATATCCGTCAGTACTTTGTACATCTTAATTATGTCATCCACCCCGCCTCCCCCCCCAGCCCTACAATCTCCCCTGCTCTAAGAAAAACAACTCCAGTTTATCCAATCACTCTTCTTCAGCACAGACAATATCCTGGCAAACCTCCCCTGCATAACTGCACACAATAGTCTCGCTAGAGCCGAATGAACAAGTGAAATAAATGATGTAGATGTCGATAGAAACTGGTGTTTTTTAAATAAAGTTTCTTTTTCTCAATGCTGCCCTGTGCCCTTTTCCTATGCTTGATGTTTCAATAATCGCTGGTCCATCTCAGTAGAAGCTGTGACATGAGGATCGATCTCACAACTGCGGTATCAAAATGGATCAACTGGTTTGAACATCCAAATGGTAAGACTTGAGCATCGTCACCCAGTAATAATGAGCACAGCAGCATAGACTCAACGAAGTTATTGTGAAAGTGATTGTAAGGGAAATGAGAGCGGAACAATAGACAATAGGTGCAAAAGTAGGCCATTCTGCCCTTCGAGCCAGCACCACCATTAATTATGATCATGGCTGATCATCTTCAATCAGTATCCTGCCTTATCCTCATAACCCTTGCTTCCACTATCCTTAAGAGCTGTATCCAACTCTTCCTAGAAGTATCCAGAGACTTGGCCCCCACTGCCTTCTGGGGCAGAGCATTCCACAAATCCACCACACTCTGGGTGAAGAAGTTTCTCCTCAACACAGTTCTAAATGGCCTACCCCATATTTTTAAACCATGTCCTCTGATTCTGGACTCACCCATCAGCGGAAACATTCTTCCTGCCTCCAGAGTGTCTAATCCTTTAATAATCTTATATATCTCAATCAGATCCCCTCTCAGCCGTCTGAACTCAAGTGTATACAAGCCCAGTTGCTCCAGTCGTTCACTGTAAGATAGTCCCGCATTTCTGGGAATTGACCTCGTGAACCTACGCTGCACTCCCTCAATAGCCAGAATGTCTTTCCTCAAATTTGGAGACCAAACCTGCGCTCAATATTCCAGTGCAGTCTCACCAGGGCCCTGTACAGCTTCAGAAGAACCTCTTTGCTTCTATACTGAATTCCTCTTGTTATGAAGGCCAGCATGCTATTAACTGTCTTCACTGCCTGCTGTACCTGCATGCTTGTTGTCATTGACTGATGTACAAGAACACCTAGATCTCGTTGTACTGCCCCTTGACCTAACTTGACTCCTTTTAGGTAGTAATCTGCCTTCCTGTTCGTGCCACCAAAGTGGATAACCATACATTTATTCACATTAAAATGCATCTGCCATGCATCTGTCCACTCACCTAGCCTGTCCAGGTCACCCTGCAATCTCCTAACATTCTCCTCACTGTTCACCCTGCCACACAGCTTTGTATCATCAGCAAATTTACTAAAACTACTTTAAATACCATCATCTATATCATTCATGTACATTGTAAAAAGCTACGGTCCTAGTACTGATCCCTGCGATACCTCACTGGTCACCACCTACCATTCAGAAAGGGAGCCTCTTTGTTTCCTGTCAGCCAACCAATTTTCAATCCAAGTCAGTATTTTGCCCGCAATACCATGCGTCCTAATTTTACTCACTAAACTTAAAAGAGGAAAGTGATTGCGAGAGGGAGGGAATTCTCCGAGAATGGATGTGTCTGAATCCTGACATATGACTAGAAGAGATGTGTGTGTGTGTGAGAGGGGGGGTGGGGGGCGTTGATGGGAAAATGAACTCATAATCTCAGGGAATGCTTTCATGTAAAATCAACTAATTTCTTACTGTGTTTCTTCAGCATGAGTCACATGGACTAAAATGCAGTGACTCGGATTCGAACGAGCTGACTGCGGCCACCATGCAGAATATTTTAACATTCAAACCATCACTGAGTCATGCAGAGACACGCATTTAAAAACAGCAATGTTTACAGAGACAGAGGATATGTTAGGAAGAGTAACAGATACAAGACAGGAATATTAGGCGAGCGATAGCAGACATGTGGGGTACACAATTTGCTGAATTTTGAATTCGATATCCTCAGACCTGTGGTGGTTCCATCGAATACTGCATGTTGAAGACTGACTTTGAAACATTTCTCGGGAAATAAAGGGCCATGGGATGGTGTGGGACATTGGTGCAATGTATGTTTCAATAACAATGTGTTATTAACAATGTGTTAACAACAGTTTCCTAGAACCAGAATCAGACACACTTTGTTTCGCAGCTGCGAATACCTAACCAGACATGGCGGTGGAAATGAGCACGTGAAGCTATTCTGGTGCACCAGTGACATGATTGGCAAAGGCCCGGTCATAGAGTCACAGAGATATACAGCAGGGAAGCAGACTCTTCGGTCCATACCGACCAGATATCCCAACCCAATCTAGTCCCACCTGCCAGCACCCGGCCCAGATCCCTCCAAAACCCTTCCTATTCGTATACCCATCCAATTGTCTCTTAAATGTTACAATTGTACCAGCCTCCACCACTTCCTCTGGCAGCTCATTCCAATCATGCAGCATCTTCTGTATGAAAAAAGTAGCCCCTTAGGTCTATTTTATTTCTTTCCATTCTCAAACTAAATCTATGCCCTCTAGTTTTCGACTCCCCGACCCCATGGAAAATACTTCATCTATTTATCCAAGTGCATGAAATGCTGAGGCTGGGAGTGCTTCCGGTCAAAAGTGGGGTGGAAGGGCATATTATTAAGATTCAGCAGCAGCTTTAACCTCCACTGAGGACTGGGTCAGAGGGAGCACGCTGGAGCTTTCAGTGAGAGGTCGGTGAATCGAAAGCATTCTCAGAGATTTTCCTTAACAAAGCGGTATTTTGTTACTTTGACAGTAAGAAATGCATTTGCTCACATCGTCTCCACATCAGTCTCCTGCTCCAGTAAACACTCTAATCCAGCGTACATTGCTTCCATTCCAACTCAGAAATGCGTCGTATTCTCTCTGGGATAATCTGAATTGACAATGTCATTCTTTGAATGGAGAAATATAGCAGGGAGTTGTCAGTGCAGCGGCGATATATTGGGCTAGTAATCTTTTGTGACTGGGAGGTGGCAGGTGCTGTTATTTAAATTCGATGAATAAAATCTGAAAAAAAAACCCAATCTCAGGAACAGAGACAATAACTTTACTTTACTGAACACTCATAAGTCATCTCCCTTCGATAGGGAAATCTGCCAACCATAACGAGTCCGGTATATATGGGACTCCAGACCCACAATAACGTGATTCACCCATGTATGCCCTCTGACTCAGTTCAAGGTGAATTAAGAATGAACAACAAATGCTCTTCAGACCAATGATAACAACATTCCATGGGAGAATAAGGAAGAATAAAAATACACGAACAACGTGGAAAATGGGAATAGTGCCTGTGTGGACTCGAATTCAACTGATTGTCAAACTAAATAGACACAAGGATACCCGTAGCGTCAAGAAGTCAGGGCCATGGGGTGAGTGCAGAAAGGGATTCAATTACCCGCTGAGGTGTAAACTCACTCAGTCACAATGCGCACAGGTCAGTCACCACTCCCATATGTGAGAGGTGATCACTCAGGAGACCAACTGACAGAGTCACCAGCTAGTTTACAAATGACAGCAGGAGTTCTATTCTGCTGTTATTGAAGCTGTTAATCCAAACCAGCAAGGAACCATGTCTGGATGCATGTTTCCAATGGAGTTCGCTGTTTTCTGATGTAGACCAATGATTTAGACTTAGTTGTAATTGCCATGATTCTGAGGTTTGCTGATGATGTAACAAATGGTCGTGTAGTTGACTATGATTAAGAATATCAGAGACTACAGTGATGTATCAATCAGGTGGAAAGATAAAATGTTGAATGGAATTGAATCCAGATCAATGAGTGTTAACGAAATTGTGGAGAAGAAACAATAACAGTGAGTATTCTGTGTGATGTAGACAGACAAAGAGATCTGGGAGTGGACATTCATGATCGCTGAAGATCAATGGATAGGGGAATCAGTTGAACAGAAGTGCGTACTGTAGAGGGTGGAGATTACAGTCAAGACTAAAGTGGTGCTGAAGAAGCACAGCAGGTCAGTCAGCATCCAAGTTGCAGAAGGAAATGACGTTTTGTGCAAAAAGCCTTCATCAGGAATAAGGCTGGGATCCTCGAGGTTGGCGAAATAAGTGGGGGGGGGGGAGGGGTTGGGAGAATTTAGCTGAGAGTGCAATGGGTGGGTGGAGGTGGGGATACGAGTGTTAGGTCAGACAAGAGGGTGGCATGGATAGGTGGGAGGGAAGTTAGACAGGTGAGACAGGTCATGGGGACAGTGCTGAGCTGGAAAGTTGCAACTAGGTTAAGGTGGGGGGAGATGAAATGAGGAAACTGGTGAAATCCACATTGATGCTATGGGATTGAAGTGTCATGAGGCAGAAGACGAGACATTCTTCCTCCAGGGTGGTGAGGGAGCGGCGGTGAAGGAGAACAAGGACCTGCATGTCCTCGGGAGAGTGGCGCGGGGGTGTGTGTTGAAGTGTTTGGTCACGGGACGTCGGGGTTGATTGTTGCCAGTGTTCTGGAGGTTTTCTCTGAAGCGCTCTGCGAGAAGGTGTCCGGTGGCCCCACTGTAGAGGAGACTGCATCGGGAGCAATGGATGCATTTAATGACATGTTTGGAATTGCAGGTGAAACTTTGGTGGTTGTGGAAGGCTTCTTTGTGGCATTTGGCAGAAGTGGTGTGTGTGTGTGGGCGCAGATTTTGCAATTGCTGTGGAGGCAGATGAAGGTGCCGGGAGGGGAGGGTGGGCCATTGGAGGGCGTCGATTTGACTTGGTAGTCGTGGAGGGAAAAGTCTTTGCGGAAAGTGGATGGGGTGGGGAGGGAAAATTATCCCTGGAGGTCAGTGTTACTGATTTTTTTTAGAAACCCACTGACTCCCACAGCTATCTGGATTACACCTCTCCAACCCCACTTCGTGCACAAATGCTATCCTGTGTTCTCAACTCCTCCGCATCCACCACATCTGCTCCCTGTGGACCTGTTCCACCACTGAACACACCAGATGGCCTCCTTCATTCAAGAGCAGACCTTCCCCACCCATGTGGTTGAAGATGCTCTCTAATGCATTTCATCCATGTCCCGTACCTCCATCCATGAAGTCCACACCTCCAAACACAACCAGAACAGAACAAGGACAGAGGAAGGTCTTCGCCTTACATTTCACCAACCTCCACATATATCACATCCGCTGACATTTTCACCATCACTAAATTGACCCCACAACCAGGGATATATTTCCCTCCCCAAATCTATCCGCTTTCCTCAAAGACCTTTTCCTCCGCTACTATCTACTCAAGTCCACGCCCTCCAATGTCTCACCATTACCTCCCAGCACCTTCCTCTGCCACTGCTGGAATTGCACAACTTGCGCCCACATCTTCCCCCTCACCTCTTCCCAAGACTCCAATGGATCCTTCCACATCCATGAAAATGTCACCTGCAATACCTCACGTGTGATTTGTTGTGTCTGTTGCTCCTGATGCGGTCACCTCTAAATTGGGGAGATCGGATGTCTTCAGACAAAGCACTTCAGAGAACATCTCCAGGACACCTGCAAGAATCAACTCCACTGATCCATGGCCAAACATTTCAACTCCCCCTCCTACTCTACCGAGGACATGCAGTTCCTGGGCCACTTCTATCGCCAATCCATCACCACCCAACGTCTGGAGGAAGAACACTCCACCTTCTTTCTCGGGACACTACAACCCCATGGAATCAATGTGGACGTCATCAGTTTCCGCATTCCCACTCCCCCACCTTACCCCAGTTCTAACCTTCCAGCTCAGTACCGTCCTCCTGACTTGTCCAACCTGTGTATTTTCATTCCCACCTATCCACTCCACCTTCCTCCCTTATATATCACCATCACCCACCTCCTTCCATCTACTGCGCTCTCAGCTAAATTCTTCCCTGTCCCACCCACGTCCCATTTATCTCTACACCCCATAGGCTCCCAGTCTCATTCCTGATGAAGGGCTTTTGCCCGAAACGTTGATTTTTCCTCAGATGCTGTCGGAGCTGCTGTGCTTCTCCAGCACCACTTTCATCTTGAGGGGAATCGGTTGATTGAGAGGGTTTTCGGATATTTTCTATTGTTGACCCCAGGCTGTAGATGATAGTAGAACTTTAACAACCACAAAATTCGGAAATAGCTACAGGACTGAGCACAAATCTGGTGTCTGCATTCATCAATATTTCTTAGATATTAAGATAAAAGTTGGAAGGTTGAAGTATGCAACTTTGCCAATCAAGACTGCTTCACCAGTCAATGAGTTTATCACTGATTCCTTTCCAAGTAAGGGTGCTATGGTCCTTGGAGGGGTACTTGCAAGTGGTGGCGTTGCTTTGCATATTTCAACCTTGTCCTTATAGTCAGTACAGCTGTTGAGCTTTGAAGGTTCTATCAAAAATGCACGGATGACTTAGTCCAGTGCATCATGTAGTTGGTGAACCCTGCTGCAATTGTGATATAGCTGTGAAGAGAATAAATATTCAGTTATTGAAGAGGGTACAATCAAGTGACTGCATTGTCGTGGACGGTGCCCAGTTCCTTAAGTGTTATTGAAGTGAAACCCATCGAGGCAAATGGAGAGGTATGTTCCACGTCTCATTTGTGCCTTGCAAACGATGTAGGATTCACGGAGACACGAGTTGAGTTTATAATTAAAAACTGTATAGCAACGGACATGATTTTGTTGTCAAAGTGTTTCTATAGACAACCTCAATCCGTTTTTCCTAAGTACTAGCTCCATGGACGATTACACGGGGAATTAGTTTAAAGGAAAGCCATTGAATGTCAATGGGATATGATTAGGTTCTCATTTGCCAGAGTTATCATTACTGTATTTCGTCCTTGTGTGGTTTTCAGTCGCTAGCTGATTTCAAGTTTCAATTCCCGTCTGTGCTTGTAATTTCAAAAGTTGCCTCACATTAATTTTTCCACCTGCCTTAATAATGTGTCTGGACGCTGCAGGGGACAGCAGAGATTTACAAACGTGTTGCAAAATCTGGATAAAATGGATCTTCGTGTAATGATTGGTTAGGCTGGGATTATTTCCCTGAAACAAAGGAGGCGGAGTGGAGCTCTGTAATCACATAATAATATTTATAAACGTTCAATATTCATGGGATCTCGACAGGGTAGATACGGGCAGGTGCTTCACCCTCTGGTATGAAGGGAGCACCAGAGGACATGAAATTTGTATTAAATATTGCCTATTTAATTCATAAATGAGGCGTAATTTCTTTGCTCAGGGGCCAGTGAGTCGGTGGAACTCCTTACCGAAACTGTTGTTGAGGCGGAGTTGGTGTGTTTTTTCAAACTGTGCCAGACAGATATTTAACCAGAAAGACGACGAAGCTTTGTCGATGTAAGGCAGGAGAATGGAGTTGAGGATTTTCAGATCAGCTATGAGTTCATTGAATAGTGGAGCAGACTCGATGGGCTGAATGGCCGACTTCCAATCCTACATCATTTGGTCTAACACATCATTTTATTGATAAATTTAGAATTCTGAGGGGATGGGATGAAGTGATAGAAAAGGTTTACAAACTGATCAGACAGATCGGGAACTAGGCTCATAAGCTCATGAAGAAGAAATGCGATGTGGCCTGGAGACAACAAATGGCACTGGGCATTCCGCAGATGGGTATGTGCAGAAGGTGTGCTTACTAAAGGAAATTGGTGGATCTTATATTGTGCCAACTTGGTGATCACACTGGAAGCTGGATCACGGTATAATTCACACAGGAAAAGGTTGTGAAAAATTGAAGTTTCATTTCATTGGAAACGCTTACTGTGGTTCCAATTCTAATTGACTGTTTTAAACACTGATCAGAACTTTGTTAAAATTCACAATCCCACTGGATAAGCTATTGCACCTGATCTCTCCTTATTTGTTTCATTTTCATTCGATGTAAATTCATAGCAAGTCAAGATGGAATGAAAGGAGGAAAGAAACGTTACATTCCTTTTCATTATCCCAATTTAACTTACAACACAAACAAATTGCTTTATTTCTACTTTGATGAGGTAACGATTTATCACAAATCTCCGGTGCAATGAAGGGCAAGAGCAAGACTCTCCATCCAATGTGTATTAAAGATGTGAGGCATAAAGGGAAACCAAAGCTGCGTTTGATAGCAGTAACAGCCAGAGTAGGATTCAAATCCACACGTGCACAATGGAAGAGCAACCTGTCACCTTAACCCCGTGGCCACTTCAGCCCATTGCAAAGGGGCTCACATGTGACCCCGTCAAGATTACAAATGGTGCACCCAGGGGATAAGAAATTCCCTGAGCGGAATCGAATCCACACCATTATGTTTCTGCTTTCAACGGAATAATAATACCAGCAAAATCGAAGGAATTGTCCTCGTCCTTGGAAGGAATACCTGTCCTTGATTCATTCCGTGTCGGAACTGTCTCAGAATGAACCAGTAAACATGAAATTCCCGTCACATTCACACGCACATTTAGTCTTGACGCATAAATTCTTCAGTTTCTCTCTCACGTGACGAAGTATATAGGGAGAGAGAAGTGAAGGTGATGTTTTAGCTCGATGGGCTTTCTCATATGGCTGAACCTGAACTGGATAAAATTCCCGGAAATGCAATTTCGTTCGTTTCATTTTATTTATTTTTGCTGCAACCTCAGTCTGTTCTTTGCAATGATCCGAAGTGAATTGGATTTATATCACTGGAACGATTAATGTTGCATTCAATTTTGCCTCGAATGTATTTCAGCTTAAAGAAAATACTGATCAGAAAAACAGAAGGTTAAACTACAAAACAAGATGCCAGTTTTGAGTTTCAGTTACTTTGGCAGATTTTGGTGGGTATCAAATGAACCCAACATCATGGCGGTTGTCCTCTCATCTTTAAGGCATGGGATTAAAGCAGGAAATCGATCTCCAAGAGACGGGTCACTTCCTATTCATTGTGGAATATCTTTCTTTGACAATATACATAATCTCCTCAGTTCCATTTATAATGCTTCATGAGGAATATTAATAGAAATCTTTCAAAACTCTGAGTTTTTCTTTTGCGGAATCTTACTCAGCTGCATACGTGTCGGGTATTTCTTTGCATCTAAAGCCGTCCAAATTAGACATTGTTTCCTCGCACCTTCCACTCCCCACACCGCGCTTTTGCACTCTTACCTGGCCACAGGCTGTCTCTCTCCTGGTGAAACTCACTGCTTGTGTGTCTCTAAATATGCCTTCCCAAATGTTTTGGAAACGGTTTCTCTGAGTGACAGAAATTCTGCTCCCACATTTCTTTGTCCGACATCGATGGTTTTCATTTCCTGACGTTCAGAAATTTGTGAACTTGAAAGAGTGAATTTACCAACTATTTACTCTATCCAACTTCCATTCGGTTTTCCTTGGTTCAGTTTCAAATTTTCCAATACCCAAATAAATAAAATTCCGTCCCCACTAAACGCCTTCAGCATCGTCTCTAATGTCTTAGCAGCCAATAAACGCTGACAGTGTCCTCTCTGATAGAATCACAGATTCCCTACAATGCAGAAAGTACAATTCAGCCAATCGAGTCTGTCGGGACACACTGAAGAGCATCTCAACCGGCCCAACTCCCCTCTTTATCCCCGCAGGCCTCTGGCTTGTGATTTCAAATAAACCTGTTGGAATAAAACCTGGCATGGTGTGACTGCTGACCTTATCACTGCGTTACCCATGGCTAATTCACTTAACTTACTGAATTCACTCCCTGGACACATCAACGCAATTTAACATGGCCAATCCACCTCACACCTCGCTCAGTGCGAACCACTGAGCAAATGTACCATCACATTGAACACTATCTGTATCATGTGTAATGGCTTTACACACTGGTAACTCAGCCGAGTGAAAGCAAGCTGCGCCCTCAAACCGAGCTCAATGCATCCAAACGCGGTTCTCCACTGTACAACCTCATTAGTGCTGCTGGAAATGTTTCTGCACTCAGATCTGAGTGATTACTTTGTTTTCTTCCTCAGATTCCTGCTTTAAATAAACATGTCAGTCAGGAACAACTCTATGTAATGGTTTTCATTCCAACACAAACACAATGTGCAGTTTGCACAACTCACCTGTTTGCACTTTCACAGACACCCTCTCTCCCCAGGAGTTGCAGCCCGTCTCCACGCTGATTCAGACAGCACTGTCCTTCCTGTGACATATCCAATCGAGAATGGAAGGCCAGGCATTAATAACCTTCACTGGGGAACAGAGCGACAATTTTAAAACATTTACGATGCCCCCAGCGGAAAATTGAGCCCCGTGACAGGCGGGGACACTGACCACGATACTGTGGAGGACAACAACATCGAAGGAGACCCTTCAGCCTGTTGTGGCCTCACTTGTTCAACACAACTGCTTAACGACCTAAATCAAGTGTTCCATTGTTTAGCCCATAGTCTTATATGTTTTGGCATCACAAATAATCTCTGGTCCATGTCAGTAAAATCTGCTACATGAGCATTGATCTCACAACAGCGGTAACCAAATGTATCAACTGATTTTCATGTCCCGATCGTGGGCTTGGGGCACGTTCACCCAGCGACAGTGACTGCAGCAGCACAGAGTGAACAGTATCGATGTGAGATTCTGCAGTGCCTTAATGAAATAAGAAATGACTCCACAACCACATGATGAAAGAGCATAGCTCCGACAGCTAGTGCCCATTTAAACCTGGTAGACTCTAACTTGGTGTTGTGTGATTTTTAAGTTTGCACATCATTGTCCAAAACCGGCGTCTCTAAATTAATGAAACGGGGGTGTGGGACGGAAAGTTCAGTTAGTGATCTTAGGAGGGAGAGAAATCTCTAGGAACTGTGGATTTGAATTCTGACATATGAAACAGAGATTTGAGCGAGCAGAATTTGAAGGAAAAAATTCATCACCTTGGAGAAAATTTCCATGTTAAAACAAATGATTCCTTTGTGTTTAACAAAAGCTGAAGCAGATAGAAAAATTACTGCCGTGACTCGGATTCGAACCGAGGTTGCTGCGGCCACAACGCAGAGTACTAACCACTATACGATCACGGCAACACACAGACAAGCACGCTGATTGCTGCACTACAGTAGCATAAGAAATGTTAGGCAGAGCACGGAATGAACAATATCAGTAATTAGCGAAAAGTGGCAGATATGTGGGAACTCAGAATGGGCTGACTGTTTAACATCGGTGCCCCCAGAGGCAGTGGTGATTCCATCATTAATATGCTGAAGGCTGAGATAAATAGATTACTCCAAAACATCAAAGACTCCGGGGACGGTGCAGGTTTTGTTGAAATGTATGCTTCAATAGCAATGCAGTTTAACATCGGCTCCTTCACCAGTTTCCCCCCACAAGGCAGTAACTCCTGCTGACACATAGTCGCAATTCCCAGCCCCAGCATCATAGGAACTGAGTGGCGCAGTCGCGAAGATCCAACTTGAAATCGGTTGGGAATAAGGTCGCAGAGCTACTCGATGGCTCCAGTGATACAACCGGTGAATGCACGGTATTTCTATGACAGTTTAGAGGCACAAGCAATTCCGAGGTTGGGAGTGTTCCTGGTCAAAGGGGGGGGGGGAAGCGGCAGAAGGGAAAATTTATTCCCGTTTATAATGACATAGCAATCTACAGTGCATCTTGCTGAGACAGCTCAGTGCCACAACTGGAGCATTGGCGGCTGGTTTGACGTTTGATTCTGCTTCACGATCAACAACTTTCCTGGAATGAATTGCTTTCACCAATTTTCTTTCCAAATGTTTGATATCTCCCTGCAGTCTGCGGCTTTCTTCCTCATGGTTAATTGCATGATTAACTGTTGTATGATCTGCACACTGCTAAATGACGGCCACCGTAAGTAAAAATGAGTCATTGATCTACATGAGAAAACAGTGGAACTCACAGCAAGCATGCTTCGTAGGTTTGCAGGCAACATCAGAATTATTGACAGTGAGGAAGATTATCTAAGATTCAAAAGGATCTTAATCCAAAGAGTCGATGGACTGAAAAATGTAACATGGAGTTCAATCTGGATAAATGGAAGGTATTACATTTTGTACATCAAAAAGAGTAGGGCTTTGCGTGGTGTTGGAGAACACGGAAGCTAGGGGTACAGGTACATAATTCCTTGTAGTTTGCAATGCACATAGACAGGATGGTTAAAAACGCTTTGGCACACTTCCCTTCATTGCTCAGTCCTTTGTGCACAGGAGTTGGAACGTTATGTTGAAGCTTTGCAGGACATTGATGAGGCCTCTTCTGGAATATTATGTCCAGTTCTGGGCGCCCAGTTGTAGGAATGATATTATTCAGCTGGAATAGGTTTAGAAAAGGTATACACAAAAGTTGCCTTTTGTGAAATGTTTGAGTTATAATGAAAGGCTGGATAGGCTGAGGCTATTTTCAGATTCGAGATTGGGGTGCTGCAAAACCACAACAGGTAAGGCAGCATGCGAGGAGTAGGAGAATCAACATTTCATGCAAGTGTCATTCATTAGGCTCTTTCCCGAAACATCGATTCTCCTCAAATGCTGCCTGACCTGCAGTGCTTTTCCAGCACAGCACACTCTCGACTCTGGTCTCTCATCTGCAGTATTCACTTTTTCCTAGTTGAGACTGTTTTCACTCTAGGTTAGGGGTTTGAGCAGTGACCTGATAGAAGTTTATGAATTATTGAGAGGTAAGCTAGAGTTAACGATAGCTGCCTTTTCCCAGAAGGGGAATTTCAAGGCGAGAGGCTATATGTTTAAGAGAAAAAGAGAGACATTATAAAAAAAGACATGTGAGACACTTCTTTTAAAGAGGGTGTTTTACGTGTGCAATTAACTTGCTGAGGAAGTGATGGATGAGGATGCATTTGCAACATTTAAAGGAAAATTGGATCCATCCATGAATGGGAAAGTGGGATTTCTAAAATAAAATATTTTCTTTCATGCCTAGTACATCTGTTATTTCCCAGAGGACTGTTAGGAGTCAACCACGATATTACGTATCTGGAGTTTTATGTGGGATAGAACAGATGACTATGGTAGTTTGCTTCCCGAACTGGCATGAGTGAATCAGGTGGGAGTTTCCACACCAACCGATTCACGTCATCACGAGAGTCTTCAAACTCCACCGTCTGTCCTGCCAGGATCTGAACCCTTTGACCCCAAAATATTACTTGGGATTTGGATTAACAATACAGTAATAAAACTACAAGGGCATTATCACCGCTCAGCGGGTACAGGAGGAGGCAGATGGGACTAGATCATATTGGCAGTATGTTCAGCGTGGATTGGTTGGTCTGACGGGCCGGTTTTTATGTTGTATGACTCTATCACTGACGCCACGGAACAGGCAGTTGGTTGGGATTAACAGCAGCATTGACAACATAATCGAACTCCTGATGGGATATGTTAACCTGCTGGAGTCTCCGGAGGTTGTTTTGCTCAGTGATCCCTTCCCACACACGGGATTGGTGAACGGCCTCTCCCCAGTGTTACTCATTAAATGAGGTTCATTTCTGTGGTTAATTGAATCCCTTCCAGCAGTCCCTACATTGTCCTGCTTTCTCTGTGGTATTGGCGTCATTTTCTCTACCCAGAGTGAACGATTCTTTCAAATTGTGTCCACTCAGAAACAAATCCTGTTTTCCATGTTGTGAATGTGTTTTCATTCTTTCTCATTCACCCACAGGGTGTGAGAATGACTGATCAGGACAACATCTAATCTTCCCCCCTTGTTCGTTGCTGCCTGGCTGCATCACAACCCCTGGAGCGATCCCAGCCTCGGGTCGCTGTCTGTGGGCAGTCTGCACATTGTCTGTGTGTTTGCATTTTTATTCCTCCCTCTGACCAAAGATGTGCCAGTTAAAGAGATCAACAATGGGAAATGCAGGTTTATGGAATAGCGAATATCTTGGGGTCTGGTGGGATGCTCTTCGGAGGGGTGTGGACTGGAACGGCCGACTAGCCTGCTTCCCCATACGTGAGGATTCTTGAATTAAGGATCAGCTAATGTTTTTTCTGGTCCTGGAGTCTCTCGTAGGCAGGACTGGGTAAAGATGGTAGAATCCCTTACATACGGGACATGAATGAGTGCGATTTCAGGAAATTAATGATCCCTGTTCCTGAGGTCAGGCTTGCATTCTAGGTTTTATTCGTCGAACTTAAACATTATCGGTTCGCTGTCCAAGTCCAAAAGGACAACTAGTTTAAAATATCACCCCAACATCACCTTCTCCATTTTGAAGTCTTTACTGTGGGAAGAAACTTATGCTGAGCTGATGCAAGCGAAAGCAGCTGCCACCGCCAGTGTCTGAAACACAGATCCAAATAGCAAAATCATCTTTTAAACCCACCACTGCCAAGTTGAGGACTCAACACGCTCCCGTTGTGCCACTCAGCTATCTTAGCAAGATGCACTGTAGATCGCTATGAGAGTATAAACGGGGCCAACTATTCCCTTGATCAGGAGCATACTCAACCGAGGAATTTCTTGCGCCTCCATACCATCACAGGAAGGGCCGCACTGTCACCTATTGCATCACTGGAGACAAAGACGAACTCCGCAGACTCACTCCCTTCCCCATTTCCGGTTGGATCTGGGCGGCTGTGCCGCAGTTTCTCTGACTCCGAGGCTGGGAACTGGTATTAGTTCCCAGCACTGGTTACTGCCTTGAGGAAGCTGGTGAAGTCGCTAATTTTATGCTAAAATGCTAGTGAAGCATACATTTCAACAATATCCTGAACTGTCGCCTGAGTCTTTGAGGCTTTATCGAAATCGATCAATCTCATTTTTCAACATTCTCATTTAAGGGATCTCCACAGTCTATGAGGACATCAAACTGAAAGATTCAGCTCATTCTCAGTTCCCACATGCCTGTCACAGTTTGCTGAGTACTGATATTGTACATTTGGTATTCTTCCGAACATATCCTCTGCTAGTATACTTATTGCTGCTGCCAAGCATCCTGTTCTGTAGTTGCTGTGATCGTGGTCGTCTGTATTTTGCATTGTCGGTTCTAAACCATATCACAACACTAAGTGTTCTCTCCGTTGTCCTTTGTGTGACACATCGTAAGAAATTAATTGTTTTACCTTCAAATTTCGCTTTCTCACATCTCTGCGTTTTATATATCAGGATTCAAACACACCTGTTATCGATGATTCCTCTCCTTCCCACGATCATTAAAACTTCCTTTCCGTCCCTCCTCCCATTTCTCTGAGGCAATGCACAATCTATCACTCTCTTTCACATTCACACTGTTCTGTCTATGCAGCGGTCACTGTTGATGGGTGAACGTGCACCAATCCCACCATCGGGACCTCCAAACAAGTTGATCCACTTGAATACCGCAGTTGTGAGATCAATCCCCATGTAGTAGCTTTTACTGACATAGGCCAGAGACAATTGGAGCGTCAGGCTCATGGGAAAGACCCAGGGCAGTTTTGGGGAAAAGAGATTTTATTGGAAAAGATCAGCTTTTGTGGCTTTCTGCATTGGTCTTGTTGTAATTTCATAGGACTGATAATCCAGAGACTAAGGTAATAGTTTGAGTACTCGGGCTTGAGTCGCACCATCCCAGATTGTAAAATTTAGATTCAGCAAATATCTGCAGTGAAGAATATAATGACTATTATACATCCATTGACATTTGTTGACAAAAAAAGCATCTGGTTCACTGACGTCATTTCAGGATGGAATCTGCTGTCCTGACTTAGTCTGACCTGCATGTGACTTCAGACTCATAGCAATGGGGTTGAGTCTCAACGGCCCTCTGTGCAATTAGGAATGGGTAATAAATTCTGCTTAGCCAGAATCGCCCTACTACTAATACAGAATTTTTTAAAAAAACAAATGCTCATTAGGTTAAAGCAAGAGTGTTGTGTGCAGTTTTGCAAGTCACATTATAAGACCATAAGACATGGGAGTGGAATTAAGGCCATTCGGCCCATCGAGGCCACTCCACCATTCAATCATGGCTGATGGGTATTTCAACTCCACCTACCCGCATTCTCCTCGTAGCCCTCGCAGGAATGTAATCTCACTGAAAACATTGCAGGAGATATTTACCGGGATATTGTTTGGGACGAAGAGTTTCAATTAGGAAGAAAGACAGGACAAAGTGGACTGTTTGTCGCAGTGCAAAGGAGATGTAGTGGAGACATGATTGAGTTAGGGAATGGAGAGGGTTAACTGAACGAGTTTCCCATTGATGGAGGGATCGATCAGCAGGGGCCAGAGATTTAAGGAGAAAGTCATAAAGGTTTCAGATGATGTGCGAAAATGCTTTATCAGCCAGTGGGGGGTTGGAATTTGGAATACACTGTCTACATTGTTCAGAGTGGCAGACACTGTTAAAGGTGAAATGTGTTGCTGGAAAAGCGGAGCAGGTCAGGCAGCTTCCAAGGAGCAGGAGATTCGACGTTTCGGGCATGAGCCCTTCTTCCTATGATCAGAGGAATAGATAGAGTAGACAGTCAGAAACATTTTTCCTGGGTACAACAGTGTTACAATGGGACATAAATTTAAGGTGAAGGGTGGAAGGTATAGGGGAGATGTCAAGGGTGGGTTCTTTACCCAGAGAGTGGTGGGGACATGGAATGTGCTGCCCGTGGGAGTGGTAGAGTCAGAATCATTGGCGACATTTAAGCGGCATTTGGATAGGTAAATGAATGGGTGCTTAATCTAGGATAGAAGTTCGGCACAACATCGTGGGCCGAAGGGCCTGTTCTGTGCTGTATTGTTCTACGTTCTATATGTTCTATTTTCAGCTCTAATCTCCAGCATTGGCAGTCCTCACTTTCTCCTGGACATTGTTATAGCCTGAGTAAACATTCAGATGTGAACTTGTGATGCAAAGACATACAAGGCTGTGGGATAAACATTGTGAAATGGGATTCAGTTCATTAGGCAGGTATTTTTGACAAGTGTGGCCACAACTGGTTGAAGGGCCTCCTTTGACACTCTTGTTCTCGGTAGTATAGTAGTTAGTGTCCCCGCCTATTACAGGGCTCAATTCTCCACTGGGACAGTGTAAATATTTTAAAACAGTCGCTCAATTCCTAAGTGCGGGAATTGATAGTTGTCCTTCGATTCTCGATGAGGCATGTCACAGGAAGGACAGTGCTGCCTGAATCAAGGTGGGGAAGGACTGCAGCTCTCAGGGAGGCAGCGTGTCAGTGAAAGTGCAAACACGTGATTTCTGCAAACTGCACAATGTTACTGTGTTCGAATGAAAAGCATTTGACAGACTTGTTCCGGATTGAAGTGTTCATTGGAAGCAGGATGGTGAGGAAGAAACAGCGTACAAGCATTCAAATATGAGTGCAGAAACATTTCCCGCAGCACGGATCAGATCGTAACAGAGTAGCATTTCGATACATTGAATTTGGGTTGATTTGCTTTGAAGAGGCAGAGTTACCAGGGTATAAAGTCATTAAAAATGATACAGGTTTTGCTCACGATGATGAACATTGGCTCAGTAATTCGCACTGTTTTTCGGTCTGAGGGTTATGTTGATTGGTTAAGTTAAATTGCTCTCTCGTGTCCAGGGAGTGAATTAAGTAAGTTTAATGAATTAGCGACGGGTAACGCGGGGACAAGGTCAGAAGTCACAGGACGCCAGGTTATAGTCCAACTGGTTTATTTGACATCACAAGGGGGAGGATTGCCCCTTCTTCTGGTGAAATATAAGGGAATAGGGAGGAGAGCTAGGTCTGGGTGAGATGCTCTTCAAAGAGTCTACACTGGATTGATTGACTGAAATGCTCTTTCTGCACTATAGGATTCTGTGATTCTATGAATTGATAATGACGGTGTTTACTGGGGTGTAAAGGCATTAGAGAAGATGCTGATAGGGGTGTACTGAGGATGAGATTTTATTCACTTGTCTTCTTGGAATACTGAGAACAGTTATCCCTGAACCAAGGAAGACTTAATGGGTTTTTTTCAAGTTATGAAATGTTTGGACAGAGTAAATAGGTGGAAAATTTCCTCTTTCAAGTAAGTAAACATCTAGATGTCAGGCATTCAATACCTTTGATAAAACCTTTGAAGGACAAAGAAATGATGAGAACAGAATCGCTGTCACTCCGAGAATCTGTTTTTCAAAGTGTTTGGAAAGGCACATTTGCTGACATGCAAGGAATACATTTCACAAGGAGAGAGACAGCGTGTAGCTAGGTAAAGGTGTAGGGGTGGGGTGAAGTCAGTCAGAAGTTGCGGCGAAACAATGTCTAAGTTGGTTGACTTTAAATGTAAATTTCTTTAATGTGTGCAGCTGAATAAGATTCGTTTCCAAAACTGCATTTTGAAATATTTCGCATAATATTCCACGTAAAGCATTGTAAATAAACTGAATGGATTTTTATTTATTGATAAGGTAAGATATCACAGAATGAATAGGAAGTGACAAGTTGCTTGTAGATCGACTTCCTGCTTTCATCACATGCTTTAAGGATGTGAGAACAAACACCATGATGTTTGGTTCATTTAATACTCAGTGAAATCTGCCAAAGCAACGCGTAACAAAACTGGTGGGTTTTCTTTTGCACTTTAACTCTCTGTTTTTCTAAGCAGTATTTTCCTTAAGCTGAAACAAAGTCAGAGCAAATTTGGATACTACATTAATCGTTCCAATGAGATATATCTAATTCACTTCTGATTATTACAATGACATTGTGAGATTTCAGAAAAATGAAAATGAAACGAACAAATCAGCATTTCTTGCGATTTAATCCAATTCAGGTTCAGCCATATAAGAAAAGCCATTGAGCGACAACATCACCTTTATTTCACTCACCATGGCTGCTTCTTCACGTGAGAGAGAATGTGACTGAAAAAAATTATGAGTCAAATGTAGGTGTAAATATGACGGAAAATTCTTGTCCTGTTTCATTCTGACACAGTTCTGACTCAGAATGTATCAATGACAGTTATTCATTCTGACCAGCATGGCTATTTATTGGAATATGCTGCTATTATAATTCCGGTGAAAGCAGAAACACAACGGTGTGGATTCGATTCCACTCTGGAAATTTCTCATCCATACTTTTCATCACATGTAACCTGATGAGGTCACATGTCACCCCACTAGAAAATGTGCAGAGGAAACCGAGAGATTATGGTGGTGGGTTATCATACTGCTGTGCTCCGCATTCACGGGTTAGAGTCACACTCTGGTTGCAAACTTTACGCACCCCTCTAGCAGTTTTTCTTTGCACCTCACACTCTGGTATACACTGGATCGAGAATCTTGTTCTTGCCCTTCACTGCACGGGAGATTCACAAATAATCGACATCACATTAAAGTCAAAATGAAGAGTGCGAGCAGTCATTCTACTCAATTGTAGATGAAATTGGTGTAATGAGAAGGAACGCATTTTTCTTTCCGCCCTACATTCTACCTTGTCTTTCTATGAATTTATATCGAAAGAAAGAGAAAAAAAAAGTGATGGGGAGCACAAATCTATCCAGTGGGGTTGTTCATGAGTATTTTAACCTAACACTTCACACAAAGATCTAATCAGTATTTCAAACAGTCACTCGGAATTGGAACCGCAGAAAATGTCTCCTTTGAAACAAACACTTCATTCTTTCACAAATTTCTGCTGTGTGTGAATCACACAACGATCCATCATCCAGCGTGATCACTGACTTGCCAACTGTATAAGATCTAGCAACTTCCTTCAGCAATCACAGCTTCTGTACACAGCCACCTGTGCTGTGCCCAGTGTCATTTGTTGCCCCCAGGTCACAGTACATTTCTTCTTCCTGAGTTTATGAGCCTTGTTCCTGATTGTCTGATCTGTTTAATAAACCTATTCTATTACTTCATCCCATCCTCTCACAATTCTGAACTTATGAATAAAATAAGGCGTTAGACGAAATATTAAACCAAGTGGAAGTATGCCACTCAGCCCCATGAGTCTGTTCAACCATTCAACGAAATCATGGTTGAACTGATTTGGAGATGCCGGTGTTGGCCTGGGGTGTACAAAGTTAAAAATCACACAACAGCAGGTTATAGTCCAAAAGGTTTAATTGGAAGTGCACTTGCTTTCGGAGCGATGCTCATTCACCAGGTAATCTAATAATCTTGAATTCCTTTCTGCTCGACAAAGTTTCTTCATCTTTCTGATTAACTATCTGACACAGTTTGATAATACCCAACCACACAGTCTCAACAGCGGTTACTGGAAAATGTCACAGATTCTTTGACCCCTGAGCAAAAATTTCTGAATTAAATGGGCAATATCTAATTCTGAGATTATGTCCTCTAGTGCTCTCCTCAGAGCATAGAGCAAGCCACCTGCCCGTATCTACCCTGTCAAGATCCCACGAATAATGAACGTTTACAATTATTATTATGTGATTATAAAGTTCCGCTCCTCCTCCTTTGTTTCAAGGAGAATAATCCCAGCCGAACCAATCATTCCACGAAGTTCTACTATATACAGAGTTAGCAACATGTTTGTAAGTCTCCACTGTCCCTTACCGCGTCCTTACATATTATTAAGACAGGTGGAGAAATTTCGGTGAGGAAACGGGTTGAAATTTCGGGCGCAAACGGGAGTTGGAACTTGAAATCAGAAAGCGATTGGAATCGGATGGACCCACAGAAAGATCAAATACAGAGAAGATAACTCTGACAAACGAGAATCTAATCATATTCGATTGACATTCAATGGCTTCAATGTAACTGAATTCCTCCGTGTAATCGTCCTGGGAGCTAGTATTTAGGAGAAATGGAACCTGACTGCCCATATGAAGAAGTTGACGGAAAAAAAATGTCCGTCGGTCGACTTTGTTTAATTATTAACTCAACTCTCATCTCCGTGAAGCCTACATCGTCCGCAACGCACAAATTAGATGTTTAACAAAAATGTCTCCATTGCCTAGGTGAGTGCAGCTTCAATGCCACTGAAGGAACTGGGCACCCTCCACGACAATGCAGTCACTTAACTGTATATTGTTCAACACCTCAATATTTATTCCCTTAACTGCTAAGGCACAATTGCAACAGAGTGCACCACATAGAAGATTCACTGGATTAAGTCATCCAGGCTTTGTTGACAGAACCTTCAAAGCTCAAAGACTGTACCGACTATAAGGACAAGTTTGAAGATGCACTGAAACTTCACAATTTGCAAATTATCCTCCAAGGCACAAACCAGCATGACTTGGAGAGGGATCAGTGGCAAATTCATTGAGTGGTGAAGTAGTTTGATGGGCAAAGTTTAATATTTCAGCCCTCTATTTTTCATCTTTCGATTGTTAAAAATGTAGATTATTGCATGGACCAGACTTGTGCTCGTTCCTTTAGTTGTTTCCTAAACTGGCGGTTGCTAAAGATCGAATATCATCCACAGGCTGTGGTCAACAATAGAAAATATCCAAAAACCTCTTGAACACCTGATCTCCCTGTCCAACAATCTTCAGAGATCTGTGAATGTCCACTCCAAGATTTCTTTGTTCCTGTACACCACACAGAATCCTCACTGTTATTGTTACTATTCCCCAAATTCACGACAACACATTGGTCTGGATTCAATTCCATTCGCCATTTTTCCTTTCCACCTGATGGCTACATCCCTGCAGTCCCTGACATTATTCATCATAGTCAACTATACGACTATGTATCGTCATTAAACGTCTAAATCATAACTGCTAAAAAAAAAGTTTGAATTATTGATCTACATCAGGAAAAAGTGGTACTTCACTGGGAACAAGTATCCAAACATGGTTCCCCGCTGCATGGGATGAACACCTGCCATGTTCCAATCTCCAAAGGTTGCTAGCCCAGTATCTCGCCCCTTCATTTGCAAATGACACAAAGATTGGTTGAGTAGCCAGAAAACATAGGGGACTGTCAAAAATGAAGGGGAATATAGATAGACAGAAGAGTTGAGCGCAGAAGTGGCAAATGGAGTTCCATCCAAGCAAATGAGAGGTGATGTTTTTGGGAAGCCTAATTCTCAAGTCAAGTATACAGTAAATTGAAGAGCCTTGGGTAAACTTGATGAGAAGAAAGATCTGGGAGTTCAGGTCCTTTGTACCGTGAAGGTGACTGCACAGGTGGATAGAGTGGTCAAAAGGCATATGGCATGATTGTCTTCACCGGATAGAGCATTGAGTGTAAGAGCTGGCAAATCCTGCTAAATTTGTACAAATGTTTGGTTCGTCCGCGTTCAGAATACTCTGTTCAGTTCTGGTCGACAAATTACCAAAATTATGTGTACGTTTAGGAGAGAATGCAGAGAAAGTTTACACAGATGTTGCTTGGTATGGAAGATGCAAGCTCGGAAGAGAGGCTGAGTAGTTTACTTCTGCTTTCATTAGAAAGAACAAGATTGAGGGGCCCTGATTGAGGTCTACAACATCATGAAGGGTACAGACTGGATGGATTGAGATAAGCTTTTTCCCAAGATGAGGCATTCACTAATGAGAGGTCACGCGTTCAATGAGAGAGGTGAAACGTTTAAGGGAGATAGACATAGAAGGTATTTTACACAGAGGGTGGTAGGTGCTGGAATGCGTTGCCAGCAGAGGTAGTAGAGGCAGGCATGGTAGATTCATTTCTGGTGCGCCTGGAGAGATGCATGAGTAAGTGAGGAGCAGAGGGATGCGGATGCTTAGAAATTGGACGACATGTTTAGATAGTTGATTTCGACCGGCTCAGGCTTGGCCGTCCAAAAGGCCTGTTCCTGGGTTGCACATTTTCTGTATTCTTTGTTCTTCTTTGTTCACTACACTACCAACTGTGGGATACAGGTGAAGTAGTGTTACTTCTGCAAACATAATTACTTATGCAAAGTAAATGAACTCACACCAGTGTATAATTGTTTCAACCAAAAGCTGAGTCAACAAGAATGAAACCTATGTGAGGGAAATATATAATTGTTTTCATATTAGCTAAAATGTGCATACAAGAATGAAAGGTGCCTGCAAGCAATGGTAGATGGTACAGACACATAGATAAGGTGTTGTGAGGATGTAGGTTAAGCCAGATATGCTTGTACAAGCAGGAGTTATAAGCATTTTTTCCCATTTCTGCAAAAACAGAAAACAAACCCCAAGTAAAAGGTCGTAAGGTTCAATATGGTTGGGGAAAGGGAGGAAATGTCACAAGTGGGGGAAATAGATGGCAATGAAGGAGGATATACCTAACAGTTGACAACAGCCAGGATGTGGTGAAAAGGCCACGTAAAACCTATACTTTGTTATGCAAAAGGCCGGATAAGGCAAGAGCAAAACAATAGTAATGGGCACCGGGTTTGGAGTCGTGAATCCTATGTACTTGCTAAACTCTGCATGTCTATTTCAGGCACCACGCTTGCAAGCGTATAAAAAACATACTGAGTGCTTCAGATTTTGCCTCGCACTGAAATTATTGAAGTGAGTGGGCTTAGTTTCTCACAATTGGAGGATCGTCCGGGATATTCTTCTATCGCCAGGGGTTGTGGCTGGCCCTGGACACTGGGAAGATGTATCCCAGTCGCAAATGAGGAGCGGTTTCTTGTCCTAGTTTTGTCCGCTCCCTTGGGCGTCTGGTAGAATCCCACAAGAGGGACATCTGAATCAGACAGTGAAAGGAAGTCGATAAAAAACATGAGAAAAGGGGCCAGGCAACTCTGTGCACAGACCAACGTAAGAAAACTGACTTTTAAGTATTAACTTGGTGGCCGGCAAAAGGGGTATATAATTGCTGAGGGACTGATGAGGGCCTTGAGAAATAGGGGGTAGGCAGAGTAAGTCGAACTGTCACGGATTAAAGAAAGAAAAGCATCCTCGTTGGGGAGGATGTTGAGGGAATGGACAAGTAAAACTTGAACAAGGGAAAGAACCAATCCTTTATCCAGCTGTCTTCTGGCCAAAGTATGATTCGGATGAGGATTGGGTATGTCAGTATTCAAATTTGTATGTCAATAAAAAAACAAACCTTTAGTCAAGAAGAGTCGGACTATGTGTCCTGTTGGAAAGGCTGTTTGGGCTTGATGGGAGGAAAGACAAAGGATTCCCCCTCTGCCCCACCCAGTCCCTGGGGTCCTTTTGCTGCTTGCACCTCCCCCACCCGCCAGCCGCCTCATAAAATCAGATTAGGTGAAAATGGGGGGGGGGGGGGAGAGAGACAGAAAGACAGGGACAGGGAACGTATGAGCCACAAGAGGAGAACAAAGGGGCGGTGGACAGGGGTGTTGTTGTTCCCGAGCCTCAATTCGCAATAAAAGGAAGGGAAGATAAAGTAGATGTAGAGGAGGCCTCTGGTGTATTTACACTAACGCCTAAGCGGGAAAAAACCAAAAACAAATAAAGGGGCAGAATATGAAGACTTATCCCCTTCTGCAGGTACCAATAGGGGACAAAGAGATTGGGTTTGTGAGTGCCCCCCTCACCGGTGGGGAGGTCAGAACATTTAAAAAGGAAATGAAGGTTCTGGATGAGGATCCAGTACGGTAGTGTGAACAAATTAATCAATTCTTGGGGCCCAGTCTGTATACATAGACTGAGTTAATGTCCATTTTGAATATACTATTTACTGGGGAAGAAAGAGGACTTATACCAGGAGCAGCCATTAAAATATGGGACAGGAAACTTCCCAGTGGGGATGGGGATACTGGACAGGGAGAGACAGAGTTTCCCCTCAGAGATACCCAGTGGGAAAATCAAAACCTGGAGCATAGAGAAGAAATGAGGGAATTGAAATACCTGATTCTCAAAGAAATAAGAGAGGCAGTTCCGAAGTCGCAGAATTTGACTAAAGCCTTTGAAGTTAGAGAGGAGAAAGATGAGACTCCCTCAGCTTTCTTGCAAAGATTAAGAGACTCAATGTGGAAATACTCTGGAATGAACCCTGAGGACCCAGTGGCACAGGGTCTTTTGAAAGTACATTTTGTGACAAAGGCATGGCCAGACACAGAGAAAGATACTGAAGATAGAAGGGAGGAGCGAAACACCTTTAGATGAATTGGTAAGAGAGGCACAGAAAGTGTTTGCAAAGAGAGAGGATGAGAGAAAAAACAGAAGTCAAAAATGATGGAAGCTACGATTGATGAGGTAGTTAAGAAAAGAATGGAACCAATAGTGAGCAACGGAGCGATGGGTGGCAGTATATAGGACAGAGGAAGAGGGAGGGCGAGAGGAAAAGGGGAGCATTTGATAGAGGGTTCGGGCGACAGGCGCAGAGATGGAAGTCTCCACAGGCAGGATGCTATTATTGCAGAAAAATCGGGTATTTTAAGTGGGAGTGTCCTGACCTACAAAGGGAAGAAAGGCAATTCCGCTTATGAATTTTGATGAAGAATAGGGGTGTCAGGGTTCCTGCCCCCGGGAGCCACCAGGAACCCTTGATAAACTTGAAGGTGGGACCCTGTGGGGAAGAGGAAGTCTTCCTAGTAGATACAGGGGTAGCATGGTCATCGCTGAATTTTAAACCAAAGAAAGTAGGAATGTCAACATGGTCAATTACTATTGCCGGCGTGAAAGGGGAAGGATTTACTGTTCCAGTATTTGAAACTATGATGATAGAAGACCCTAAGGATACAGTGATAGGGGAACTGTTGTATATCCCTGATATTGGAAGTAACTTACTTGGGAGAGATTCAATTATCCTCTTAGGACTGGAGATTTGAAATCAGGAAAAAGAATTAGTTGTACAAATGGCAATGTTGACAGAAGATGTGGAGAGAGAGATAGACCCTATTATATGGGCTAGAGAAGGGAATCGTTGAAAAATACAGATCCGTCCCCTAGAAATAACTTTAGAAACGAAAGGGGACATTGTTTATGAGCGACAATATCCCATTTCCATAGAAGGCAAACGAAGGCTGCAGCCAGAAATTGAGGGGCTAGAGATGGACTGTTGGAGCCATGTATGTCTCCTTATAATATCCTGATTCTTCCAGTGCGAAAGTCCAATGGAACCTATCGATTGGTGCAGGATTTGAGAACATTGAATCCAATAGAACAGGTCAGGCACCTATACGTTATTAAGTAAGATCCCTAATGACCACAAATGGTTTAGTGTGATAGATTTAAATGATGCCTTTTGGGCTTGTCCCTTCGCAGAGGAAAGTAGTTTTTTTTCCTTTGAATGGGAAGATTCCATGACAGGACGAAAACAGCAATACCGGTGGACCGTGCTCCCCAAGGGGTTTATACAATCCCCGAATTTATTTGGACAGATGTTAGAACAAATATTGGAGAAATTTAGCAGCCCCAAGGGAACTACCCTGTTGCACTATGTAGAACGACCTCTTGGTAACAGGAAAGAGAAGAGAATGCATACTAGAAGCCGCTAAAAGAAATAATAAATTTCCTGGGTCAGAAGGGACTGCGAGTATCTGAAAACAAACTACAATATGTGGAGTGGGAAGTGAAATACTTGGGACATCTAGTTAGTGAGGGAAAGCGAAAGATAAGCCCAGAACGGTTAGAGGGAATAATGGGGATTCTGCTGTCCAGGACTAAACGGGAATTACGTATTTTTTTGTGTTTAACGGGATATTGCAGATTGTGGATTGATTTTTATGCTCAAAAGACGAATAAATTATATCTCAAACTATTAAAGGAGGAACCAAAGTGTCTAAGTTGGGACGAAGAGGAAAAAGAACTATTTAAGAATTCTAAAGAGATCTGATCAATGCAGCATGTTAGCCTTGCCTTCTCTAGATAAACCTTTCCAGCTCTTTGCTACTGTAGATAGGGGAGCGGCTTTGGGAGTATTAACCCAGACGTGGAGAGGAATGAAACAGCCAGTAGCATATCTTGCGAAGCTATTGGATCCAATGGCTCACATTCCGGGGTGGCCTGAATGTGTGCAGGTCGTGGTGGCCATTGCACTGTTGATGGAGGAAAGTAGGAAGCTTGCATTTAGGGGAACCCTAATAGTAAGCACCCCACACCAAGTGAGATTGATCCTAAACCAAAAAGCTGGGCGATGGTTGACAGTCTCGCGGGTTCTGAAATATGAGGCAATATTAATAGACGAGGATGATCTCGTGTTGGTCACGGACAATTGTTTAAATCCATCTGCCTTTCTTTCGAAAGGGGAAGGAGAATCTCCTCAGAATCCAGAGCACAACTGTGTCGACATTAGAAAATCCCAAACTAAGGTCTGCATGGACCTGAGAGATGTTCCGCTTCATGCAGGAGCCTGACTTTTTATAGATGGATCATCCCGGGTGACTGATGGGAAAAGACATAATAAGTATGCAGTTGTAGACAGGACGACAAGTAGTGTGTTAGAGGCAGGAAGGTTGCCGAATGGATAGTCAGCTCAGACTTGCGAACTCTATGCATTCGAAAGAGCCATTAGGGCGTTAGAAAATAAAGAGGGAGCAGCACACAGTAACTCTAAATATGCATTTGGTGTTGTGCACACTTTTGGAAAGATATTGCACGAAAGAGGACTGATAAATAGCCGGAGGAAGGAATTAGCACATGAGGAGTTGATTAAACGGGTCTTGGAATCCCAATTACACCCCCGAGACATAGCGGTAGTGCATGTAAATGGTCATCAGAAAGGAAATGAACCAGAAGTTAGGGGGAACAGATTAGCCGATGAAGTGGCTCAGGAAGCAGGCCTGGACCCACCAGGAGTGCTGATTCATTCCCTAATACCCATTGTCCCTGAGCCCCACAAGCTCCTATATTTACTGAAAGAGAAGAAAAAGAATTGAAAGATTTTGGGGCTGCAAAAAACAGCAGACGGGCAATGGATGTTACCTGATGGAAGGGAAATGTTAAACAAAATGATGATGCGAGAAATTATGGCTGTCCTACATCAATTCAGGCATTGGGGAGTACAAGCAACGAATTTTTCGTTCTTAGGGAATATGGATGTAAAGGATATACAATTGCTAAATAAATATGTGAGGCATGTATAATATGCACAAAGGTAAATAAGAAAGTCTTGAGAAAACAGACCCTGGGAGGGAGAGACCTAGGATTTAGACCCTTTCAGAGTATACAAGAAGATTATACTGGACTATCCAGAGTAGGAAGTCTAAAATATATGCTGGTCAGAGTAAATCATCTATCTGGTTGGATTGAGGCATAAACCCTAGCTATCGCCACTGCAAGTGTGGTGTCTAAAACAATATTACTGCAGTTAATTCCCCGATATGGGAGAGTGAACCGTATAGATTCCTACCAAGGAACTCATTTTACCTCTAAAGTGTTACAGGAGATAATGTAAGTATTGGGAATTTCCTGGGAGTTCCATGCTCCATGGCGCCCACCATCATCAGGAAAGTTTGAGAGAATGAACCACTCAAACGACAGCTCTCTAAATTGATAATAGGAACCAGACTCCCTTGGACAAAATGTTTACCTATAGCTCTCTTGCGAGTACGAACAACCCCAAGGAAAGATTTGGGACTATCTCCTATGAAATCATATTTGGATTACTTTATCTGGGAATGAACAGAGAATTAACAATTCCCGAAACTAAAGACTTGTTCTAAAGAAATGTATACTGGGCTTGTCCGCATCTTCGTCTCTCCTCAGAAAACAGGGTTTATTGGCACAGACTCCGCCCCTTGAATTCACCGTTCATCCCATCCGGGCAGGAGATTGGGTCGGAGTAAAATCTTGGACAGAGACTAAATTTCAGCCGGACTGGGAAGGGCAGTATCAGGATCCTTTGGTTACCGAAACGACAATAAGGATGGCGGAGAAAGGCTGGAATCACTCCACTCGGATCAAAGGGCCAATGTAATCTCCAGTTGAGGAAGAAGTCTGGACAGCCGAGTCAACGCAAGACCCGCTGAAACTCAGACTGAAGAGACTTTGAGTAACTGGTTATACAGTGACGATGCGAGCGCGGGATTATTTCTGTAGGATTGTGTGTTAAGATTTTTTGTGCTTCAGCACAATTTTTACAATGCTGAGGATGCTTAGAGTTATGATGCTCGCTCTCTTAGCATTGGGATTTTGTCAAATATAATTTTCATATGTGTTATTAACGATCCCTGAGACTGATAATCGGCAAGGAATAGAGCTGATGCATGTAGCTTAGTAAATTGAGGGGATGTTGATAATCAGAGACAGTACCGCAGCTCTGAGATACATCTTAAGTCATTTCGGGATGGTACTTGGTATAGTGCTCATGTCACAATACACCGTGCCGCCTTCCAATCACCTCTCGATTGTGCCAATAAAGAGTGTAACCCAATATACCTAATGATAAAGAAAACCACATGGCACAAAGCAATTCTCGGGGTGGCGGAGGGGGCGGGGGAGGCACCTATGAGATACAATTAGATGAAACATTTGGGATAGAAATGTAAGCAAACGGGAAGGATTTCTCGGGCTGTTGTTTTCAAATTAGCGTGGGAGAGGGAAAATGGGCAGAACTATTGGATAATAAGGTACAACTTTTCACACCTCCCGATGTTCCTAAAGTAGTAAAAATTACAGAGATAAAGGACATGAAACAGACCATCGAAATAGAAACTGAATATGAGGATGCAAATGCCTGGTTTGAATGGGTAAAGTGTACTGTAAAAGTTCTGAACAAGAGCAATTGCTATGCATGTGCCTCCGGTAGACCAGTGGCCCAGGTGGTTCCCTTTCACTTGGGTGGAAGCGAGACAGGAAGGGCATGCAATGTATGATCGCCCTGTAACAGGATAATACTGCATGGAATGATAGTAATTGTACCTTCCTATCTCTGATGTTCGCACCCTTGGAGAAGAATGGTTCAAAAGCACCCTCCCGCCCCCCACACCCTATGTTTTCAGCCGCAGTCAGAAATCACACTACGTGTGTGCATAGACAAGGTACAAATAGGTCTATAGATTTGGTGGAGTTGAAAGTATGTACAGAGATTAAGAATGTCATCCAAACAGACAGGGGAGGAAACTAATCAGCACCAAAGCCTCCCTGAGGGGATCTGTGGTGGTAAAGTGAAGGCAAAATATTGAGACCCACCCTACCACTAGGTTAGAAAGGGATATGTGCAATTGTACAATTGGCAATTCCATTTACCCTGGCATTTGAGAAGGAAAAGATAGTGGGGGAAAAAGGAAGGAGTAAGAGATAATTGTTAGTCACTTCTTTCGATGACAGTTTTTATCTCGATTCTATAGGAGATTCTCGGAGGGTACCTGATGAGTTCAAGGGTCGTAATCAGATTGCAACAGGCTATTAGTCAGCTCTCTTTTGGTGGGTAACAATTAATAAAAATGTAGATTGTATAAATTACATTTTCTATAATCAACAGTGATTTATAAATTATGCAAGAGATGGGGTTAAAGGAATATCAGAACAGCTTGATGCGACAAGCAGGATGGCATGGAAAGCAGAATGGCCTTGATATGATTTTAGAGGAAAAGGTCTGTGTGTGTGTGATGTTAGGATGAAGCTGTTGCAAATTTATTCCTAATAACACTGCATCTGATTGTTCAATTACTCGGGTGTTAGGGGGATTGACTACCTTAGTGGAGGAACTGGCTGATAGTTCAGGATGAGACACATCTCTCATAGGATGGCTTTAATCATGGTTTGGAAAATGGAAGGGGATGGTGGTTTCCATCCTTACTTCCCTGATAGTAGTAGCCGGGGTATTGTTGGCCATTGCTGTTGTATCACGCCCTATATACGAGGACTCACCCAAAGACTGATTGAGACAGCCTTAATAAAACAGATGCCCCGAAAAGGCAATCAGGCAGAGGAACCTTGTCGATTAAATAATGAGGGGATGAGTGACACCAAGATGGATGAAATCTCTGGAATGATGTTTGTGAATTTTGGGGACAATGCTTAAAAGAAAAATGCAGAAGGTAACAAATGGTCATTAAAGAAAAAGGGGGAAATTGTTGAATATAGGTAAAGTAGTGTTACTTCTGCCCTAATAATTAATTATTCAAGGTAAATGATCTCACACCAGTGTATAACTGTTTCAACAAGAAGCTGAGTCAACAAGAATGAAAATTATGTGAAGGAAATATAAAATTGTTTTTGTATTAGCTAAAATGTGCATGCAAGAATGAAACGTGCCTGAAAACAATGGTAGATGGTACAGACAATGAGATAAGGTGCTGTGAGAATGTAGGTTAAGCCAGATATGCTTGTACAAGCAGTAGCTATAAGCATCTGTTTCCCACTTTTGCAAAAACACAAAAACAAACCCCAATTAAAAGGTCATAATGATCAATATGGTTGGGGAAAGCGAGGAAATGTGACAAATGGGGGATTTAGATAGAGGTGATGGAGGATATACCGAACAATCGGCCACAGCAGGATGTGGTGAAATGGCCAAGTAAAACTTGTAAATTGTTATGCACATGCCGGATTAGGCAAGAGAGAAACAATAATAATGGGCTCCAGGTTTGGAGTAGTGAATCCTATATAAGATATGTATTTGCTAAACTCTGTGTGCCTTATTCCAGGCACCACGCTTGCAAGCGTCTAATAAACATCGTGATTGCTTCAGATCTTGTCTTGGACTGAAATTATTGAGGTGAGTGAGCTTTGTTTCTCACACTCTTTAATTTAAATTTACTGTGCTTTCTTTTCACTCAACTTCTCATCTTAATTGCTCCTCGTTTTCTTCTTAACTTTGAGACAAATCTCAAAAGTCCAGGCACAATAAAAGCGATATGAATTATAAATTAGCATCTGGACAAGAGAACCAATGAACAGCTACATAGACGTCTTGAACATCCGAGATATTTGAATGAAAAAGTAATGCCTTCCAAAAAAATCTCTGCACATCTGTATCCTTTTTCAATTCAACAATCCTGCAAATAGCTTACAATTGTCAGTTGATCTGTCTTAATGAGTATCTAATCAATGTCATTGTAAACCACTGAAAAAATTAAAACTTTTATTTATTAATATGCAAAGATTCATTCTCAATTCGTTATTAAAACAATAAGGGAACCATATTTTACCTGTCCACTAAGGTCAAGTGACCTGTCGCCCATAATTGAACATTCTAAATATTCCTAAAGCTGGAGAAATTGGAGCCGAAAAAGCCAAACTAAATCAAGCATTAGACAAAATAATCAGCTCCAGAAAACTGTGGAAATCCCGGCCAAAGAGGTCACAAAGGTTCGAGAGATCCAATCACAACCAGCCCGAGAGTTATGCTTTGAAGAGTTTTAAGCAGACTTCCTGGCACCATGACTTGCAGCCAATGCCTGAGCGTTATACACCTCGCTTGAAAATGACGACAAGTGAAGGGTGTTTGCACAAAACCCATTGAATGCTTAGAATCCAAAATTTTGGTAAAATGTTGAGAAACATTTCCCATATCATGGAAATCACCTTAACATTATTAAAATCAAACTACTCGTAATGGTCTTCAGGACCACCTAATTACTGTTCGGTGAGAAACATTTTGTACGTGCCTTATTGTTCTCCGGATGAATAATCACAAGAAGCATCACAGTCTCACTAGATCCAAACATATGGAAGAGAAACCTTATTATAATTTACACACTACATATTTCCTAGACCCATGATGACACCTTATTTCTGATGACTGAGGATACTACGTTTAACATGTATCGAGATGAAGCAAGTCCTGAATATAGGAATCTTTTTCTGATAAATTTCCAATCCAAACATTATGATAAAAATGTAATTGTGGTTCATTACATTGTCAACAGATCCCCATTAAACGTATTTATCTGTTTATTCAGAGACAATATTGAAACAAATACCTTGATAAATGCTGTTGACTGTATGTTTCTGTGAAAATAAATCTTCCTTATTGACTTATTTTCTTTAGAATTCTGACTCATATGTCCAAATATTGATGATAAGAAAAATTGCATAAATTAAATACAATGCAGTATTTGTTCTTCTTATATATTATATTTCTCCAGAAGAAAAGCTAAGAAACCAAGTATAGAAATCTTGAAGATCTGAGAATTTTGAATGACAAACCATTTCTGATCAACGTTCACTGAATGTCTAATGTCTTGTCATATCATCATGCCAGAATTTGTGTTCTCAGCTGACAGATTAAGAAATACCTAATCAACATCAGAGCAAAGCCGTTTGGCAATATTGAATCATTTACTTTGCAAAGGTTCCAAAATTATTTATCAATTCGTTGTCATTCCAAAGATCACACAGTAATTCAGTTTAGGTTTTGTAACAAACATCGTCTAATTCACATTTTAATTTAATCCATTATTTCTTAGAGTCAATATTAAAAAGGAATAATAGTTCTCTCATTCCAGGTCAACACAAACACAAACTAACTAATGATTCCCCATCCAACAATCACAGGTAATATCTCTTCCCTCTAATTTGAATGTTCACAGAAATCATTGGATTAATATTCGGCCTTACATATTAAATGGCGTTTGATATTTTTTGAGTTTAGATTACTTACGGTGTGGGAAAAGGCTCTTCGGCCCAACAAGTCCATACCGACCGGCCGAAACACAATACACCCAGACCCATTCCCCTACGTTTACCACTGCCCCTAACACTGCGGGCAATTTAGCATAGCCCATTCACCTAATCTGCACATTTTTGGACTGTGGGAGGAAATCCACGCAGACGCAGGGAGAATGTGCAAAATTCCACAGAGTCAGTCGCCTGAGGGGGGAAGTGAAGCCGGGTCTCTGGTGCTGTAAGGCAGCAGTGCTCACCACTGTGCCACCGTGCCGCCCATTACACTCCAACAAATGCTGTTCATTTTTACATATGACGGGCAGCTATATGAGATTTCGTTAGAAGAGTTCGTTTGTCAGAAATAGTTATTATTTTAAAGTTACTAAGAATATTAAACAAAGGTTCTAATTACAGATTCCTGAGAATCATAGGGGTAATTTGTAACATAATTAGATACATGTAACCAATGTGTATAAAAAAACATTATAGAAAAGCATTTAGACTTAGATGTACAGTTAGCTAGTTTTAGGAATTAACTTCAAGGTATGATGTTGACTGCCCATTAATTATAAAGTCCTGGCAGTAAGAGTAGCTGGATAATTTCACACAATGTAACGAACATTGTAACACAAGTCATATTACTAATCTTATAGCAAGTAAGTTAATACTAACTGTCTTTTGCATTTCTTTGTACATATATAAATAGGACAGTGAACAATATGAGAAGTAATTGACTTTGTTAAAATAAAGTATAATGAATAGCAGAATTCAAAATGTCCCAACTGATAAGGCAAACTGAGAGGCCAGAGGGAGTGCATTGGCCATTGTGATGCAGAAAGTCCATAAAAATGCTGATTTTTACTGTACATGTTACAGTGTGTCATGGATCTCCCTTCCGAGATTGGCCTCGGGGGATGACCCCTGCATTAACTGGTTGCTACATGAGTAAACATCTTCCACATGCCTGAGCTCAGCCTCCCTCCTGAGTCCTCATTCCCTGTCAGGGGGAAACACTTCTACAGCTTTGATGACATTTCAATTCAATACAAACATTTATTGTGTGTGAAATGATTAATTTTCATGATAAAATTGCTTTGCATTTGCTTTTTTGGAGTACAAGAAAACAATTTGATTATATCCATTTGTTCTTTAGTTCAACCAACAATAAGTTTTAAATTATTGTGAAGACTACAATGGAGGAAACGGGAACGAGTCTTCCGCTCAAATGTCAAGTGATGTGACTATTTCTTTTTTTCAAACTATGTGCCCTCCAAAATGATTTTTACTTTCGTTTCATTACAAGAAAAAATGTTTGGAAATGTTGACAATTCCCCTTTTCCTTCCATGTTAGTTGGCAGTGAATAATAATCACACAATTATGCGAATTCCTTTCCATACCAAATGTCATTGACGCTACAGTTTGTTCACAATAATAGTCATTTTCATGGCCTAAAACTTTTCCTCTTAATTCTGAAATAAATATTGAAATCTTTTTTGTGATAAAAATTATATGAACAAAATTAACATGAGTCTTCAAGAAAGCATATAACTCTTGCATTGCCTGCATTTTTGAACAAAATCTGTTTTTTTTTTCAATTGTTGCTGAATGATTTTTTTCACACCATCCAGCTAAGTTTTATGCTTTAATTTTCAGTTTCTTACCCTTAATGAATATCCAATCAACATCAGAGCAAAGTGCTTTCAAAATATTAAGTTAATTTATCTGTCAGAATTACAAAGGCATTTATCAATTACAATAATTACACAGCAATTTAACTTAGACTTTGTAGTGTTTTTTAAAATTTCTTTCATTATTTCTTATTGTCAATGCTGTCATATTAATACCTATTTGTTCAGGCCAATCCAAATACAAAACGACCAATAATATCCCTTGCAAACGTCTTTGTAAATATCTGATTTTTGCTCATTTGAAAGATTACAATTACATCAGCCTTTGAAATTCAGAGAGCTCCAGTTATGTTTCCCTGCAATATTATTCTTCATTTCTATATATTACTCAGTCTAATATCAAGATGAGATATCTCATTATTCTCAAATTCACGAATATGATTTTTAAAATCCCTTTGTTGCTAATATATCTTATATATAATAGTTATGCAATCCAGTAAGGGGTATAAATGTGGAATTATGCTTCCGTACAATAAATACTGCAAGGACATTGCAATGTACAATCTCTCAATCATTGTGAATATTGTATTTATTTTAAACTTCGAAACATTTTTGAATTGATTTGATTATAATTTACTTCGATGCTGACATTTACTGTATATCCAATCACAATATCAGTAGATTATAAGGAGATATCATCGTTCATTCCAAAAATCACAGTATCTGCTATATACTATATTCTGGTCACTAATAGCAAGATGTATCTAATTCCACTCAATCAACAGTCTTCGGAAAATATTTGAGAATGTTGCAGTCATAAAGCTGAAATATACAAAATCATGATAGTCATTAATTTTCTCTTGTTCTGTAGATCTTAATTAAAACGACACATAGAATTTTATGTTCCAGTGCTATAAATATGAGAAAAGATCAATTAATTCTTGAGTAAAATAAACAAATGTCACATGATATTATTTATCATTTTTTAAATTACTTGTCAGTTTATGAATTGTGTGAGATTTGATTTTAGATTTCCAGTCATTTATTTATATTGAATGTGACATTGAAATGGTGTGAAAATATCAGGTTGTGTTCATTTGAAAGTTGGATTTGCCAACTCTCACTTATCCCATTGATTGCATGATGGTTTAAGAACGTTTCACTCAGCAATCGTAGTAAATATAAAAAACTGTCAGATTTTGAATCAGATCATTCGCATCCAATTATCAATCTGTTCCTAATTCATGAAAATATCTCAATTTTATTGAAACCAATGTTCACGCTAAACAGTACACATAGAGCTACACAAAGACTTCCATCACCATCTGATTATTGTTCAATAGAATAACCTGAGTAAGTACCTTATTGCTCCTGAAACCAATGACAACAGTAAGCATTTATTTACTATTCCATGCAACAAGTGCAATTGATATCTTCTATTTCAGTTCAGGAGTTAAAGATGATTTATGTTGTTTAAAACAATGCTTCTACTTTATCACAGATATTGACTGTAATACAATCATGCAAACAACAAACGTTTTGTCATTCTAAAAATCTTTAAGTTTACTTATTTTACATTTGTGTGCAATAGATATTTCAAATTACAACAATTTTTGTTGTATAATTCAGCAGACCTAAACTTTGAATTTGGGAAAGTCTCCATTTTTGCAAAATGGAATTCGTTTTCAGTTTATATAACACTTTAAATGACGTTTTTTTTCCAAATCACGCGCTATACAAAATGATTCTTGGTTTCAGTTAATTGTAAGAAAAGGACTGCTTTGAACACCTTGATTCTTTATGTCTTTTCTATTCCAACATTATTCATCAATGTACAATAATGACACAATTATTATAATTCCTTTATGTACCAAATGTCTGCATCATTTGTTCACTTTCATGCTCACTTTCATTATCTATTAACTTTCTTTCAAATTTTGACACAAATGTCTGAAATCCGATCATAATATTAATTGTCTGAATTAAAATAACATGTCTCTATGTGGAAACCATTTGATAGAAATTCATACTTATTGTGTTACCTATATTTAGTAAAGAAAAAAAAGTTCTATAACCACTGAATGGCTCATTTTTTCTTCAATTCATAAAGCTAGTTACTATATTGTATTCCACAATTTACCACTTTTAATAAATATTCAATCAACATAACAGCAAAGTGTTTTTGAAATATTGAATCATTTTATTGCTCATATAACAACATTATCAAGTCATTGTCATGATAATAATTGCACAATTATTTAAGAAAGTCTTTTGAACAAATAAAGTGAGATTTACATTTTAATTTAACCAATTGTTTCCGAGTACCAACACTGCAATATGAAACTTTATTTTCAGGTCAAGTATCCCACAATGGATCCAAGGACTTCGCATCCAACATTAATTGTGAATGTCTGATGTTTGCTTATTTGAATGAACTCCATAATCACAGACTTTAAATTCACAGACCTGCAATTACTTTTCACTGCAATAATTCCTGTTTGTTTGCACATATTCCTCACTCACATAGCAAAATGAGATTTCTCATTATTTCTAAATTCATTGATCGAAATTTATAATTCAGTTGTTGCTCATACCTAATAATCATTCAATCCAGTATTTGATGTAAATGTGGAATTACAGCTCTTTACATAAATAACTGAAATATATTGTAGTGTACATCTCTCAATCATTGTTAATATTAATTCTTATTTTACCCACGGAAACATAGTTGAATTCATTTAAAGATATTTCACTTCGATGCAAACATTTATTGTACTTCTAATCACAATAAGATTTAGGTATTTTCATGCAACAAAAACATGTAAAATTTTTGAGTTTTGTTAAGTCAAATGAAAAAGAGGTTAACATCTACATCTCTGTATTGTTTCATTAAACCATGACAAATGCATTTTGAATTTTTCGAAGTTGAGCATTTTTTGCAAAGAAGGGATGTTGTCTTCAGCTGAATAATCACATTGAACGACTAATTCATAGAATCTGCTGTATTCTCTTCGAGTTCCCAAGCAACCAAATTAACTAATTTTGCTGGATCTAAATTC